>NC_088413.1:78970732-78991339 GCF_034236695.1 Oncorhynchus nerka | reverse complement strand
ATGGGGCAGGTAGATATCTGGCAGGTAGATACATGGTCAGGTAGGTAGATGGGGCAGGTCAGGTAGGTAGATGGGGCAGGTAGATGAGGGCAGGGCCAGATGGTATGCGGTGATCACCTAATACCCTTTTCACAGTATAATTCTGAGACCAACCGTACTATGCTGGCTTCAACATATTCCCTTTCTCATTGTCCTTTACAGTATGGTTCCAGCAACTATATGGATAGGTGACAGGTCAGTAGAGTTCAGTCTCAGTACTGTGACAGGTCAGTAGAGTTCAGTCAGTCTCAGTCCTGTGAGGAGGATGTGGTTCTGTGTCAGGTCAGTAGAGTTCAGTCAGTCTCAGTACTGTGAGGGATGTAGGTTCTGTCTCAGTACCAGACAGGTCAGTAGAGTTCAGTCAGTCTCAGTACTGTGAGGAGGATGTGGTTCTGTGTGTCAGGTCAGTAGAGTTCAGTCAGTCTCAGTGCATGACAGGTCAGTAAGTTCAGTCAGTCTCAGTACTGTGAGGAGGATGTGTTCTGTGTGTCAGTCAGTGCTCCCGTCTGTCCCAGTAGTCTGACCAAAGTAGAGGCACGCAGGGCTGGTGAGGATGGACTGTGAGCTTGGCCAGGTCAGTTGAGTCTAGCTCCAGTTCAGTACTGTGTTAGATCTAGAGATCCTCTTCTTCCTCAGGGACCGTGACAGGTCAAGAACAGTCATGTCTCGTTAACTTGCTGCTCGGTAAAGGATTGTAGAATGTCAATAGCATTTTCAGTGATTCTAGTCCTTCTCCAAAACCCATTGGATGAGAAGGTCAGAGGAGGTCATGACTCTCAGTCAGTCTCAGTACTGTGAGGAGGATGTGGTCGTGTGTCAGGTCAGTAGAGTATTGTCTTAGTGCTCAATAGGCACCAGACAATACACATTGCAGTCAGTCAGGATTGGGGGAGGATTATGGTTCATTTGTATGTCAGTAGATTCAGTTTACTACTGTGAGGAGAATATACCGTTTACTACTGTATTGGTCAGTAGAGTATCAGTCGTTTCAGTACTGTATTGATCAGTAGATATACCCGTTTACTACTGTATTGGTCAGAGATATACCCAGTCCACTACTGTATTGAAACAGAATATACCCGTTTACTACTGTATTGAAACAGGTCAGTAGAGTTTACTACTGTCTCAGAATACCCGTTTAGGTCTGGTTTTGAAACAGTCAGTCTCAGTACTGTGAGGAGCAGATGGCTTTACTACTGTATTGAGTGAATGCTACCCGTTTACTACTGTATTGAAACCAGAATATACCCGTTTACTACTGTATTGAAACAGAATATACCGTTTACTACTGGTTTGAAACAGAATATACCAGTTTACTACTGGTTTGAAGCAGAACATACCAGTTTACTGCAATATTGAAACAGAACATACCCGTTTACTACTGTATTGAAACAGAACTGCTCGGTAAAGGATTGGGAGAATGTCAATAGCATTTTCTTGATTCTTCGCCTCCTTCTCCAAAACCCATTGGATGAGAAGGTCCTACAGAATATACCCGTTTACTACTGTATTGAAACAGAATATACCCGTTTACTACTGTATTGAAACAGAATATACCCGTTTACTTCTGGTTTGAAACAGAATATACCCGTTTACTACTGTATTGAAACAGAATATACCCGTTTACTACTGTATTGAAACAGAATATACCCGTTTACTTCTGGTTTGAAACAGAATATACCCGTTTACTACTGTATTGAAACAGAATATACCCGTTTACTACTGTATTGAAACAGAATATACCCGTTTACTACTGTATTGAAACAGAATATACCCGTTTACTTCTGGTTTGAAACAGAATATACCCGTTTACTACTGTATTGAAACAGAATATACCCGTTTACTACTGTATTGAAACAGAATATACCCGTTTACTACTGTATTGAAACAGAATATACCCGTTTACTTCTGGTTTGAAACAGAATATACCCGTTTACTACTGTATTGAAACAGAATATACCCGTTTACTACTGTATTGAAACAGAATATACCCGTTTACTACTGTATTGAAACAGAATATACCCGTTTACTACTGTATTGAAACAGAATATACCCGTTTACTTCTGGTTTGAAACAGAATATACCCGTTTACTACTGTATTGAAACAGAATATACCCGTTTACTACTGTATTGAAACAGAATATACCCGTTTACTACTGGTTTGAAACAGAATATACCCGTTTACTACTGTATTGAAACAGAATATACCCGTTTACTACTGGTTTGAAACAGAATATACCCGTTTACTACTGGTTTGAAACAGAATATACCCGTTTACTACTGGTTTGAAACAGAATATACCCGTTTACTACTGGTTTGAAACAGAATATACCCGTTTACTACTGGTTTGAAACAGAATATACCAGTTTACTACTGGTTTGAAACAGAATATACCAGTTTACTACTGTATTGAAACAGAACATACCCGTTTACTTCTGGTTTGAAACAGAACATACCCGTTTACTTCTGGTTTGAAACAGAATATACCCGTTTACTTCTGGTTTGAAACAGAATATACCCGTTTACTTCTGGTTTGAAACAGAATATACCCGTTTACTTCTGGTTTGAAACAGAATATACCCGTTTACTTCTGGTTTGAAACAGAATATACCCGTTTACTTCTGGTTTGAAACAGAATATACCCGTTTACTTCTGGTTTGAAACAGAATATACCCGTTTACTTCTGGTTTGAAACAGAATATACCCGTTTACTTCTGGTTTGAAACAGAATATACCCGTTTACTTCTGGTTTTGAAACAGAATATACCCGTTACTTCTGGTTTGAAACAGAATATACCCGTTTACTTCTGGTTTGAAACAGAATATACCCGTTTACTTCTGGTTTGAAACAGAATATACCCGTTTACTTCTGGTTTGAAACAGAATATACCCGTTTACTTCTGGTTTGAAACAGAATATACCCGTTTACTTCTGGTTTGAAACAGAATATACCCGTTTACTTCTGGTTTGAAACAGAATATACCCGTTTACTTCTGGTTTGAAACAGAATATACCCGTTTACTTCTGGTTTGAAACGGAATTGACGTCAACCTTGCATCCAGGTTCTGCTACAAACAGTAATGGTTGGTTAAACTGCCCAAATGGCACCCTATTCCCTACATAGTGCACTACTTTTATCCCGAATTGGCAACCTATGCTCTCTATATAGGGAACAGTGTACCATTTGGGCCGTCACCCTACGGTACATGTCTGGGCTGTGTTCACCTTGACGGTGCGTCTGTTTGTGTATGTCTGGCTGTGCGATCACCTCGAAGGTGTGGTCGAGCCGGTAGACGGGGACAGAGTTGATGGCAGAGACCACCTCCAGAACACCATTGAAGTTGTTGAGCTCCTGAAACACCTGGAGGATCTCAATGACCCGCGTTAACACCGCTACTCTCTCATCCAGGTTCTCTGCTTCCACAATACACCTGAGACAGAGAGAGAGACAAGAGACAGAGCCAGGGAGAGATGGGAGACAGTGAGAGAGAGAGAGAGAGAGAGAGAGAGACAGTGAGAGAGAGACAGTGAGAGAGAGAGAGAGAGACGGGAGACAGCGAGAGAGAGACAGCGAGAGAGAGACGGGAGACAGCGAGAGAGAGACGGGAGACAGCGAGAGAGAGAGACGGGAGACAGCGAGAGAGAGAGACGGGAGACAGCGAGAGAGAGAGACGGGAGACAGCGAGAGAGAGAGACGGGAGACAGCGAGAGAGAGAGACGGGAGACAGCGAGAGAGAGAGACGGGAGACAGCGAGAGAGAGACAGCGAGAGAGAGACAGCGAGAGAGAGACAGCGAGAGAGAGACAGCGAGAGAGAGACAGCGAGAGAGAGACGGGAGACAGCGAGAGAGAGACGGCGAGAGAGAGACGGCGAGAGAGACGGCGAGAGAGAGAGCAGCGAGAGAGAGAGACGGAGACAGCGAGAGAGAGAGCGGGGAGACAGCGAGAGAGAGAGGCGGGGAGACAGCGAGAGAGAGAGACGGGGAGACAGCGAGAGAGAGACAGCGAGAGAGAGACAGCGAGAGAGAGACAGCGAGAGAGACAGCGAGAGAGAGACAGCGAGAGAGAGACAGCGAGAGAGAGACAGCGAGAGAGAGACAGCGAGAGAGAGACGGGAGACAGCGAGAGAGAGACGGCGAGAGAGAGACGGCGAGAGAGAGACGGCGAGAGAGAGAGACGGCGAGAGAGAGAGACGGGAGACAGCGAGAGAGAGAGACGGGAGACAGCGAGAGAGAGAGACGGGAGACAGCGAGAGAGAAGACGGAGACAGCGAGAGAGAGAGACGGGAGACAGCGAGAGAGAGAGACGGGAGACAGCGAGAAGAGAGACGGGAGACAGCGAGAGAGAGACGAGGAGACAGCGAGAAGAGACGGGAGACAGCGAGAGAGAGAGACAGGGAGACAGCGAGAGAGAGACGGGGAGACAGCGAGAGAGAGACGGGAGACAGCGAGAGAGAGAGACGGGGAGACAGCGAGAGAGAGAGACGGGAGACAGCGAGAGAGAGAGACGGGAGACAGCGAGAGAGAGAGACGGGAGACAGCGAGAGAGACGGGAGACAGCGAGAGAGAGACGGGAGACAGCGAGAGAGAGAGACGGGAGACAGCGAGAGAGAGAGACGGGAGACAGCGAGAGAGAGAGACGGGAGACAGCGAGAGAGAGAGACGGGAGACAGCGAGAGAGAGAGACAGCGAGAGAGAGACGGGAGACAGTGAGATAGAGAAAGGAAATGGATCTCAGTATTAATGTTACTGAGTTCACAGCAGGGAGATGTTCATTAGTCCACACCGTAGCAAAACTTTTTGGCAATAGAAAATGAAAATCTGTGTTCTTATTGGACAAGTTCAGGTAGTATGGCTCTATTTGATTTTTTTTTTTAAACGTTTCCCACCTACTGAAACGGACCCAGCTAACCTCTGAACCCCAGGGCTTGGGTGAGTGGTGGAACTACTCACTTCTCAGAACCAAGCGTGAGGTTGGTGGTGTGGTCATCCTCAGCAGGTTGGGAGTTATTCTCCTTGTCCTCTTTAGTCCAGAACTCCCCACCAGCTCAGAACTGACCTCACAGCCCTGCAGAGACACACACCGTCAATAACATTACCCATACAACCTTACTGGCAATAGCATTACCCATATTGCACGACAGTAACATTACCCATACAACCTTACTGACAGTAACATTACCCATACAACCTTACTGACAGCAACATTACCCATACAACCTTACTGACAGTAACATTACCCATATAACATTACTGACAGTAACATTACCCATAACCTTACTGGCAATAGCATTACCATACATTACCGACAGCAACATTATACAACCTTACTGACAGTAACATTACCCGTACAACCTTACTGACAGTAACATTACCCATATAACATTACCATTTTACAACCTTACTGACAGTAACATTACCCATACAACCTTACTGACAGTAACATTACCCATACAACCTTACTGACAGTAACATTACCCATATAACATTACTGACAGTAACATTACCCGTACAACCTTACTGACAGTAACATTACCCGTACAACCTTACTGACAGTAACATTACCCGTACAACCTTACTGACAGTAACATTACCCATACAACATTACCCATATAACATTACCCGTCAACCCTTACTGACAGTAACATTACCGTACAACCTTACTGATAGTAACATTACCATATAACATTACCCATATAATATTACCCATATAACCTTACTGACAGTAACATTACCAGTACAACCTTACTGACAGTAACATTACCCCTGTACAACCTTACTTGACAGTAACATTACCCATAAAGCCTACCCATATATATTACCCCGTACAATAACAGTAATATTATAGTAGTGGAAGGTAACAGTAATATTATAGTAGTGGAAGGTAGAGTACTATTATAGTAGTGGAAGGTAGAGTACTATTATAGTAGTGGAAGGTAGAGTACTATTATAGTAGTGGAAGGTAGAGTACTATTATAGTAGTGGAAGGTAGTGAGTACTATTATAGTAGTGGAAGGTAGAGTAATATTATAGTAGTGGAAGGTAGAGTACTATTATAGTAGTGGAAGGTAGAGTACTATTATAGTAGTGGAAGGTAGAGTACTATTATAGTAGTGGAAGGTAGAGTACTATTATAGTAGTGGAAGGTAGAGTAATATAGTAGTGGAAGGTAGAGAGTAATATTATAGTAGTGGAAGGTAGAGTAATATTATAGTAGTGGAAGGTGGAAATACTATTATAGTAATGGAAGGTAGAGTACTATTATAGTAGTGGAAGGTGAAATAACTATTATAGTAGTGGAAGGTAGAGTAATATTATAGTAGTGGAAATGATGGAATACTTAGGAGGTGTCACCATGGTAACAGTGGTCTCACCTGTACAGTTCAGACTCAGAAGGGTGAGCTGGCGGGCGATCTCTATGGGGTGAAGGGTCATGAGGTCAAAGGTGTCCGTCTGACCCAGGCGGCTGATGTGCCACTCGATGGGCGGGGCGGGCTCTCGAAGGTGATGTTGTGGCTGACCCGTTGGACTGAGTCTGCATCTTCCTCTTGATGATCTTGTTGATGGACTCCACCCACTTTCTCATCGACTTTCCTGGTCAAGAAAGAAGGAGGACTTTTTCAGAGACAGGAAATGTGTCTCTGTACAGGGTCAGCCGCGTGGTGCAGCACATATAAAACATGACCTTGTCCCCATCTAGACTGGCAAGAGGTTAGAAGACAGAGCGTTTTGAGAATCTGTGTCACACTTTCCAATGTATTCATTTACAAACGGCAAATAAAGGTCAATCGTTTTTTCCTCTCACAATAACAGTGTCTGTAAATAAAACAAGTGTACATATTGGTTTTTAAAAGTGTGTGTGGGGGGGGAAGCCGACCTCGGAGTTGTAGAATGCTGCTGATGTACTCCAGTTTGCCTCGTAGCTCGGGGTCGTTCTCAAAGTCATAGAAATGATGTTCCACCCACTGACGAAACACATTCAGAACCCTGAGAGACAGAGACAGAGAGAGGAGAAAGAGAGAGACAGAGAGAGGAGAGAGTAATATTATAGAGAGACAGAGGAGAGAGAGAGACAGAGAAGGGGAGGAGAGCACAAGAGAGGAGACAGAGAGAGGAGAGAGTAATATTATAGAGAGAAGGGGAGGAGAGCACAAGAGAGAGGAGACAGAGACAGAGAGAGAGAGAGAGAGAGTAATATTATATAGAGAGAGAGAGACAGAGAGAGGAGAGAGTAATATTATAGAGAGAAGGGGGAGGAGAGCGCAAGAGAGAGGAGACAGAGAGAGAGACAAAGAGAGACAGAGCGAGACAAAGAGAGAGAGAGAGAGAGACAGAGAGAGGAGACAAAGAGAGAGAGAGAGACAAAGAGAGCCAGAGAGAGAGACAGAGAGAGACAAAGAGAGCCAGAGCGAGAGAGATACAAAAAGGCAGAGCCAGAGAGAGAGAGACAAAGAGAGCCAGAGAGAGAGAGACAAATAGATACAGAGAGAGAGAGAGACAGAGAATTTAAGAAGAGGGTAAAATACCACAGACATGGTGAAGGTGGAATTACTCTACTAATTACTCTACTAGAAACATGCCCAACCCAGGTGGGATGGAATCTGATTGGAGAGTGGTATGGTGGGATGGAATCTGATTGGAGAGTGGTATGGTGGGATGGAATCTGATTGGAGAGTGGTATGGTGGGATGGAATCTGATTGGAGAGTGGTATGGTGGGATGGAGAGTGGTATGGTGGGATGGAGAGTGGTATGGTGGGATGGAATCTGATTGGAGAGTGGTATGGTGGGATGGAGAGTGGTATGGTGGGATGGAATCTGATTGGAGAGTGGTATGGTGGGATGGAATCTGATTGGAGAGTGGTATGGTGGGATGGAATCTGATTGGAGAGTGGTATGGTGGGATGGAGAGTGGTATGGTGGGATGGAGAGTGGTATGGTGGGATGGAATCTGATTGGAGAGTGGTATGGTGGGATGGAATCTGATTGGAGAGTGGTATGGTGGGATGGAATCTGATTGGCGAGTGGTATGGTGGGATGGAATCTGATTGGCGAGTGGTATGGTGGGATGGAATCTGATTGGAGAGTGGTATGGTGGGATGGAATCTGATTGGAGAGTGGTATGGTGGGATGGAATCTGATTGGAGAGTGGAATGGTGGGATGGAATCTGATTGGAGAGTGGAATGGAATCTGATTGGAGAGTGGAATGGAATCTGATTGGAGAGTGGAATGGTGGGATGGAATCTGATTGGAGAGTGGTATGGTGGGATGCAGGCTCATTGGACAATGGAATAGTGATCAAACCTGAGTTGGACGGGTTGGACGTACTCCCTGCGGAACCTCTGTAGCTCTGCAGCCATTGGCTGATCCCCATTCCATAGAGCCTGTTTGTCTGCCTCTGTGGGCTCTGGCTCAGGGATCTCAATCCTGGGAAAGATCAAATATTATTATTGCCAAACCAACAGTTGTACTCCCTGACGAAGGCCATGCTGCTGAAACCCATCAAGAGTTGTAAAATATGTGTCCCAGTACCATACACTCAATATTAATTTAAGGATCAGACCATCCCCCCCCCAATGTTTTGCCTAAAAATGACTTACCTGAATCGAACTGCCTGTAGCTCAGGACCCAAGCAAGGTTATGCATAATTCTTGGTACCATTTGAAAGGAAACACTTTGAAGTTTGTGGAAATGTGTAATGAATGTAGGAGAATATAACACTTAGATCTGATTAAAGATAAAACAAAGGAAAAAAAACTGATTTTTTTTGTATTGTTTTTGACCCATCATCTTTGAAATGCAAGAGAAAGACCACAATGTATTATTCCAGCCAAGGTGCAATTTAGATTTTGGCCACTAGATGGCATTGCATTTATGTAAAAAAAATATGTCAAGACTGCCCAAATGTGCCTAATTTGTTTATTAATAACTTTTCAAGTTCAAAACTGTGCACTCTCCTCAAACAATAGCATGGTATTATTTGACTAATAGCTACTGTAAATTGGACAGTGCAGTTAGATTAACAAGAATTTAAGCTTTCTGCCAATATCAGAGATGTCTATGTCCTGGGCAAGGTTCTTGTTACACAACCTCATGCTAATCGCATTAGCCTCGTTAGCTAAACCATCCCGTGGGGGACCCGCGATAGCATAGCAGGTTTAAAATAAGCCTGACAACCTATACAGCAGGTTTAAATAAGCCTGACATTAATACCTATCACAACAGGTTAAAATAAACTGACATTAACCTATCACAGCAGTTTAAAATAAGCCTGACATTAACCTAACACAGCAGGTTTAAAAATAAGCCTGACATTAACCTATCACAGCAGGTTTAAAATAAGCCTGACATTAACCTAACACAGCAGGTTTAAAATAAGCCTGACATTAACCTAACACAGCAGGTTTAAAATAAGCCTGACATTAACCTATCACAGCAGGTTTAAAATAAGCCTGACATTAACCTATCACAGCAGGTTTAAAATAACCCTTCTTTCTCTTCTGCATTTTTTCAACCAATCCAGTCAATGTGGAGGAGGAGTTAAAGACATGCCCGCATTGGCGGCTATTAGTATTTTTAACCTCCCGCTTGGGCTGATGTGTCAATGTGTGTAGTTCATACATGCATAATCATGAAAGAAAATCAGTTTGAAAGCAGTTTTCTGGAAAATGTGCGGTGACATTTACCCCCACTTGGGCCCGCCCCAGACAATTAGGTGCCAATGAGCTTCAGCTCCCTGGCCATTTGAGTGACAGCCACAGCACACACACACACACACAGTAGAGCCGAGAGAAAGACAAAAAAATCTTTTAAAACTGGTGCCCATATCAGCACATTTGGGACATAAAAAAGTAAGCCGAATCTCTTTAAGATGGAGAGGTCATCACAGACTCTTTCCATTTCCCTGAAACCGGACGGATCCGGTTGTTTTCCTGACCCATGAGAGTGACAACACGAAACAACTGCATCTTAAAAGGTCTAGTGAGAAGTCCCGGAGAAGCAGACGTTACTGTGGGTTCACCATAAAGAGATACACAGTGTATTCAGACCACTCAGCTTTATACACATTTTGTTCATTCGCCTCATTCTCAAATGGGTTAAATTGTTGTTCGCCCCCATCAATCTACACACAATACCCCATAATGACAAAGCAAAAACAGGTTTTTAGAAATCGATGCAAATGTATAAAAATAAAAAAATGAAATATCACATTTACATAAGTATTCAGACCCTTTACTCAGTACTTTGTTGAAGCACCTTTGGCAGTGATTACAGCCTTGAGTCTTCTTGGGTATGATGCTACAAGCTTGGTACACCTGTATTTGGGAGTTTCTCCCATTCTTCTCTGCAGATCCTCTCAAGCTTTTCATCAAGGATCTCTGTGCTGCTGCCCATTCATCTTTCCCTTGATCCTGACTAGTCTCCCAGTCCTGCCTCTGAAAAACATCCTCACAGCATGATGCTGCCATTACTATGCCACTGTAGGGATGGTGAAAGGTTTCCTCTAGGCGGATGCTGCCACCACCATGCTTCACCGTAGGGATGGTGACAGGTTTCCTCCAGACGTGATGCTGCCACCACCATGCTTCACCGTAGGGATGGTGACAGGTTTCCTCCAGACGTGATGCTGCCACCACCATGCTTCACCGTAGGGATGGTGACAGGCTCTCAGACGTGATGCTGCCACCACCATGCTTCACTGTAGGGATGGTGACAGGTTTCCTCTCAGACGGCGTGACGCATTCCAGGCCAAAGAGTTCAATCTTGGTTTCATCAGACCAGAGAATCTTGTTTCAGGTGACTATTGGCAAACTCAAGCGAGCTGTCATGTGCCTTTTACTGAGGAGGTGGCTTCTGTCTGGTCACTCTACCATAAAGGCCTGATTGGTGGAGTGCTGCAGAGATGGTTGTCCTTCTGGAAGGTTCTCCAATCTCCACAGAGGAACTCTGGAGCTCTTTCAGAGTGACCATCGGAATTCTTGGTCACCTCCTGACCAAGGCCCTTCCCGATTGCTCAATTTGGTCAGGCGGCCAGTTCTAGGAAGAGTCATGGTGGTTTCAAACTCTTCCATTTAAGAATGATGAAGGCCACTGTGTTCTTGGGTAACTTCAATGCCGCATAATGTTTTTGGTACCCTTCCCCAGATCTGTGACTCGACACAATCCTGTCTCGGAGCTCTATGGACGATTCCTTCGACCTCATAGCTTAGTTTTTGTTCTGAAGTGCACTGTCAACCGTGGACCTTAAATCGACAGGTGTGTGCCTTTCCAAATCATGTCCAATCAATTTAGTTTACCACAGGTGGAGTCCAATCAAGTTGTAGAAACATCTCAAGGATGATCAATAGAAACAAGATGCACCTGAGCTCAATTTCGAGTCTCATAGCAAAGGGTCTGAATACTTATGTAAATAAGGCAATTCTGTTTTTTAAAATATTTTTTAAAAAATGATAAAAAGTGTCTACAAACCTGTTTTTGCTTTGTCACTATGGGCTATTGTGATGTCATTATGGGGTATTGTGATGTCATTATGAGCTATTGTGATGTCATTATGAGCTATTGTGATGCAATTATGGGCTATTGTGATGTCATTATGGGCTGTTGTGTGTAGATGGAGGAGGAACAAAATCCATGTAATCCATTTTAGAATAAGGCTGTAACGTAACAAAATGTGTAAACAGTCAAGAGGTCTGAATACACTGTGTATATACTGTTGTAATTCTGTGGTACCAACAGGCCAACTATAGCCCACCCAATCTACCTAACTCATTCCCATATGGTTTTTATTTACTTTGCTCCTCTTTTGCACACCAGTATCACTACTTACACACCAGTATCTGCTCATCATCATCTGCTCATCTATCACTTCAGTGTTAATCTGCTAAATTGTAATTACTTCACTACTATGACCTATTTATTGCCTCACCTCCTCACGCCATTTGCACACACACTGTATATAGACTTTTTTCTATTGTATTATTGACTGTACATTTGTTTATGTGTAACTCTGTGTTGTTGTATGTGTTGCACTGCTTTGCTTTATCTTGACCAGGTCGCAGTTGTAAATGAGAACTTGTTCTCAACTGGGCCTACCTGGTTAAATAAAGGTTAAATAAAAAATATAAAAATAAAAACTAATTCTGTCGTACCATACCTGTCTATCAACAGCCCCAGGAGCTCCTGGGGCTTGCAGAATGACCGGTAGGTGGTCAGAAAGGTGCGTACAAAGTTGGGATCAGCGTACATGTGGTATGTAAGCCTCTCTATGCTTGACCACCGTCCCAGCCTTAATAGGTATCCCGTCTTGCCTGGACACTGTCCTCAAACACGATGTTCTCCTCGGAGTCGTGCACAGTGAAACGGTAAAGCTCGGGGAGGGCAGGCGGAGGGCTGGGCCTGCTCCTCGTGCTGTAGGACAGTGTCTAGCATACGGTCCAGCGTGGAGCGGTACTGCAGGGTGACCAGCGCCGCCATCCACGCCCCCTTGTCCTCCGCCGAGCGGGCGCAGAACACCACACAGTTCTCGTCTTTACCGGCGACGAGTTCGAAGGCGTGTTTAACTCCGAGTCCCCTCGCGGTCCACGATGCGGACTTTCCGCAGGACGAACTTCTCCTTGGAGACGGAACTCGGCCCCGCTTCCCGGAACCGGGAGTCGGGAGCTCTGATTGGCCTTGCAGCTGATCATGAGGCCGTCGAACAGGAAGTTGTGTCGCTCGTGTTTGGCGCCCGGCGCGGAGGAGAGCCCCTCCAGGATGAACCCCGGAACAGCACTGGCCGATGTCCTTCCTCCCAGCCGTCGATGCTCTTCTGGATCTCGCTCATCCTCTTGATGGCCAGCTGCTTGCTGCGCACCTGACGGCTGTACAGACGGTACATGGGTTCACTGGAGCGAGACAGACACAGAGAGAGAGACAGAGAGAGAAAGGGTGGTGAGAAAAGTGAGGAATCAATCTCGTCTCTCAAGACCAGGGATGGAAAACTGGTGGCCACTGTTCTTTCAGAGGTGTGCGTGGCCAAAGATCTCTGTTTCCATGTAATCTGACCATAGCACCACCTGGAGTTCGCTAAACAGCATTGGTACTTGGACCGGAAACCGGTGCCATTTCGACACAGAAATATTATCCTTTGGCCACGCACACCAGCGATGGTTTGGGCCTCTGAAAGAACAATGACTACAGTATGTAGAATATCCCTCATCCCTACTGTAAAATACGGTGGTGGATCTTTGATGTTATGGGGCTATTTTCCGACCACTGGTCCTGGGACCCTTGTTCAGGTCAACGGTATCATGAACTTTACCCAGTTCCAGGACATTCTAACCCCCCCAAAAAAACACTTGGCCACAAGTGGATCTTCCGGCAAGACAATAACCCCAAGCACACATCAAAATCCTCAAAGAAATTGTTAATTTGCCATTAAAAAAAAGTCTCCAGACTTGAACCCCATTGGAACCTGTGGTTTTAATTGTAGAGGGAAGGATATCAATAATCTGGAAAGATTCTGTAGCGGAACGGTCTAAGATGTCTCTAAATGTGTTCTCCAATCTCATAAAACATTTTAGAAAAAGACTCAGGGCAGCGTGCTGGAGTATCGAAAACAGGGCAGCGTGCTGGAGTACAAAACAGGGCAGCGTGCTGGGAGTATCAAAACAGGGCAGCGTGCTGGAGTATTGAAAACAGGGCAGCGTGCTGGAGTATATCGAAAACAGGGCAGCGTGCTGAGTATCGAAAACAGGGCAGCGTGCTGGAGTATCGAAACAGGGCAGCGTGCTGGAGTATAAAACAGGGCAGCGTGCTGGAGATCGAAAACAGGCAGCGTGCTGGAGATCAAAACAGGCAGCGTGCTGGAGTATCAAAACAGGGCAGCGTGCTGGAGACAAAACAGGGCAGCGTGCTGGAGTATTGAAAACAGGGCAGCGTGCTGGAGTATTGAAAACAGGCAAACAGGGCAGCGTGCTGGAGTATTGAAAACAGGCAGCGTGCTGGAGATCGAAAACAGGGCAGCGTGCTGGAGTAACAGGCAGCGTGCTGGAGTGTCAAAACAGGGCAGCGTGCTGGAGTATCGAAAACAGGGCAGCGTGCTGGAGTATTGAAAACAGGGCAAAACAGCGTGCTGGAGTGCTTGAAAACAGGGCAGCGTGCTGGAGTATCGAAACAGGGCAGCGTGCTGAATCGAAAACAGGGCAGCGTGCTGGAGTATCGAAAACAGGGCAGCGTGCTGGAGTATCGAAAACAGGGCAGCGTGCTGGGGGCAGCGTGCTGGAGTATCGAAACAGGGCAGCGTGCTGGAGTATCAAAACAGGCAGCGTGCTGAGATCGGTGGCAGGGCAGCGTGCTGAGCATCGAAAACAGGGCAGGGCAGAACAGGCAGCGTGCTGGAGTATTGAAAACAGGGCAGCGTGCTGGAGTATTGAAAACAGGGCAGCGTGCTGGAGTATTGAAAACAGGCAGCGTGCTGGAGGTATTGAAAACAGGGCAGCGTGCTGGAGTATTGAAAACAGGCAGCGTGCTGAGTATTGAAAACAGGGCAGCGTGCTGGAGTATTGAAAACAGGGCAGCATGCAGGAGTAAAACAGGCAGCATGCAGGAGTATTGAAAACAGGGCAGCATGCTGGAGTATTGAAAACAGGGTAGCATGCTGGAGTATTGAAAACAGGGTAGCATGCTGGAGTATTGAAAACAGGGCAGCATGCTGGAGTATTGAAAACAGGGTAGAATGCTGGAGTATTGAAAACAGGGGAATCCAATCATTTGACACCTCTCTTTTTAAAATGACTTGTTAAATGTATTTATCTGAGCAATTGTATTCGTATAAAATGAAATTGTTTTTCAATTTTTGTTTTTCCCCTCAGTATTTGTAAAATACATGTTTATATAGTATTATTTGCTCATCAAGGGATCCAATAATTCAGAACCGCTACTGTACGTGTATCAGCAGAGTGTTGTCCTGTGAAGACGTATGGTTCATACCCAGGCTTGCGTCGGGGCAGGTGTTTGGTGTAGATGCGTTCCACGCTACACTGGGAGGTTGAGCAGAGCGGTGACGGCCTGCCCAGACCCTCTCGGTCATCCTGCTCCCTCACTGTCCCTGCAGCTGCTGCCCGCAGTAGACAAGGTGGACAGCGTTAGGGCCTTCAGGTTCATGTTTTAACACAGATGTAATGCATGTTATTTCCCCATGCAGGGAGGGTAATAAAGTCATTATCTTAGAAGAGTGTATGTGGATGAATGAAAAGGACAGTTGTCCCCCATAAAGTATGGATAGAAACTAGTGATGTTCCCTGGTGCTGTCTGCACTACTCCTGATAGAGATCACCTGGTGCTGTCTGCACCACTCCTGGCAGAGCCCACCTGGTGCTGTAGAGCCCACTCCGGTGCTGTCTGCACTACTCCTGGTAGAGCCCACCTGGTGCTGTCTGCACTACTCCTGGTAGAGATGGTAGAGCCCACCTGGTGCTGTCTGCACTACTCCTGGTAGAGCCCACCTGGTGCTGTCTGCACTACTCCTGGTAGAGCCCACCTGGTGCTGTCTGCACTACTCCTGGTAGAGATGGTAGAGCCCACCTGGTGCTGCTGCCTGAACCGGTAGAGCCCACCTGGTGCTGTCTGCACTACTCCTGGTAGAACCGGTAGAGCCCACCTGGTGCTGTCTGCACTACTCCTGTTAGAGATCACCTGGTGCTGTCTGCACTACTCCTGGTAGAGCCCACCTGGTGCTGTCTGCACTACTCCTGATAGAGATCACCTGGTGCTGTCTGCACTACTCCTGGTAGAGCCCACCTGGTGCTGTCTGCACTACTCCTGGTAGAGCCCACCTGGTGCTGTCTGCACTACTCCTGGAACACATCTATAGAACTGTGGGGAGGGGCATGACTGGAGTGGGGAGGGGCATGACTGGAGCGGGGAGGGGCATGACTGGAGCGGGAGGGGCATGACTGGAGCGGGAGGGGCATGACTGGGGCGGGAGGCATGACTGGAGCGGGAGGGACATGACTGGAGCGGGAGGGACATGACTGGAGCGGAGGGACATGACTGGAGCCCAGGGACATGACTGGAGCGGGAGGGACATGACTGGAGCGGGAGGGACATGACTGGAGCGGGAGGACATGACTGGAGCGGAGGGACATGACTGAGCGGGAGGGACATGACTGGGCGGAGGGGCATGACTGGAGCGGAGGGGCATGTCTGGAGCGGGAGGGGCATGGAAGCGGAGGGGCATGTCTGGAGCGGGAGGGGCATGTCTGGAGCGGGAGGGGTATGTCTGGAGCGGGGAGGGGCATGTCTGGAGCGGGAGGGGCATGTCTGGAGCGGGAGGGGCATGTCTGAGCGGAGGGGCATGTCTGGAGCGGGAGGGGCATGTCTGGAGCGGGAGGGGCATGTCTGGAGCGGGAGGGGCATATCTGGAGTGGGAGGGGCATGTCTGGAGTGGGAGGGGCATGTCTTACACACAAGGGTTGGAAAGGCCTGAAGGCTGAAAGTGAGGCAGGAGAGAAACAGGACAGAGATACAGGTGTGGTAGGACAGGGGTTCATCCTTAGGAAAATCTGTAAGACCTAGTCTCTACTGGATCAGACAGAACGTGTGTGTGTGTGTGTGTGTGTATATAAACACTCACCTGCAGTAGTTCAAAGTAGTGCAAACAGTGGTATACAGGAACCATCATGAGCTGTGGCAGGACGTACTGAACTGCCTCCTTGAAACCTTCAGCTATGGACTGTAGAGACAGACACCATTACATACTACTGTAGAGACAAACACAACATACTACTGTAGAGACAGACACCATTACACAACATACTACTGTAGAGACAAACATTACATAACACAAGATACTACTGTAGAGACAGACACCATTACATACTACTGTAGAGACAAACACAACATACTACTGTAGAGACAGACACCATTACATACTACTGTAGAGACAAACACAACATACTACTGTAGAGACAGACACCATTACATACTACTGTAGAGACAAAAACAACATACTACTGTAGAGACAGACACCATTACATACTACTGTAGAGACAGACACCATTACATACTACTGTAGAGACAAACACAACATATTACTGTAGAGACAGACACTGACATTACATATTACTGTAGAGACAGACACCGACATTACATACTACTGTAGAGACAGACACCAGCATTACATATTACTGTAGAGACAGACACCAGCATTACATATTACTGTAGAGACAGACACCAGCATTACATATTACTGTAGAGACAGACACCGACATTACATACTACTGTAGAGACAGACACCAGCATTACATACTACTGTAGAGACAGACACCATTACATACTAGTGTAGAGAAAGACACCAGCATTACATAGTACTGTAGAGACAGACACCAACATTACATACTACTGTAGAGACAGACACCAACATTACATACTACTGAAGAGACAGACACCAGCATTACATACTACTGTAGAGACAGACACCAACATTACAATACTACTGTAGAGACAGACACCATTACATACTACTGTAGAGACAAACACAACATATTACTGTAGAGACAGACACCATTATTACATATTACTGTAGAGACAGACACCAATAGACATATTACTGTAGAGACAGACACCAACATTACATACTACTGTAGAGACAGACACCAACATTACATACTACTGTAGAGACAGACACCAGCATTACATACTACTGTAGAGACAGACACCAGCATTACATACTACTGTAGAGACAGACACCAACATTACAATACTACTGTAGAGACAGACACCATTACATACTACTGTAGAGACAGACACCAACATTACACACTACTGTAGAGACAGACACCAACATTACATACTACTGTAGAGACAGACACCAGCATTACATACTACTGTAGAGACAGACACCATACTACTGTAGAGACAGACACCATTACATGCTACTGTCAGAGACAGACACCGACATTACATATTACTGTAGAGACAGACACCGACATTACACATATACTGTAGAAACAGACACCAACATTACATACTACTGTAGAGACAGACACCAGCATTACATACTACTGTAGAGACAGACACCAACATTACATACTACTGTAGAGACACACCAGCATTACAATACTACTGTAGAGACAGACACCAGCATTACATATTACTGTAGAGACAGACACCAGCATAATACTGTAGAGACAGACACCAACATTACATACTACTGTAGAGACAGACACCAACATTACAATACTACTGTAGAGACAGACACCAACATTACAATACTACTGTAGAAACAGACACCAGCATTACATATTACTGTAGAGACAGACACCAACATTACATACTACTGTAGAGACAGACACCAGCATTAATACTGTAGAGACAGACACCAACATTACATACTACAGTAGAGACAGACACCAACATTACAGACACCATTACATATTACTGTAGAGACAGACACCAGCATTACCATACTACTGTAGAGACAGACACCAGCATTACATATTACTGTAGAGACAGAGGGGTCTACCAACATTACATATTAGAGGATGACTGGTGGAGACAGACACCAGAATTACTGGTGGACTGGGTACCTGATGAAGGAAACAGACACCAAACATTACATACTACTGTGGTGGAGAGACAGACACCATTACATATTACACAGACAGAGCATTACCATGACTACTGTAGAGACAGACACCAGCATTACAATACAGATTACCTGATGAAGGGATGACTGGTGGAGGGTCTAGTACCTAACCTAATGAATGGATGACTGTACCATAGAACTGATGAGAGACAGTGGACAGGAGAGGAGAAACCCTGATGAAGAGATGACTGTGGTGGACTTATCCCGATGGGGATGACTGGTGGACTGGGCAGAGTAACCTGATGAAGGGATGACTGGTGGACTGGGCAGAGTAACCTGATGAAGGATGACTGTGGTGGACTGGGCAGAGTAACCTGATGAAGGGATGACTGGTGGACTGGGCAGAGTAACCTGATGAAGGGATGACTGTGGTGGACTGGGCAGAGTAACCGGATGAAGGGATGACTGTGGTGGACTTCAGAGTAACCTGATGAAGGGATGACTGGTGGACTGGACAGATTAACCTGATGAAGGGATGACTGGTGGACTGGGCAGAGCAACCTGATGAAGAGATGACTGTGGTGGACTGGGCAGAGTAACCTGATGAAGGATGACTGGTGGACTGGACAGAGTAACCTGATGAAGAGATGACTGTGGTGGACTGGGCAGAGTAACCTGATGATGATGGATGACTGGTGGACTGGGCAGAGTAACCTGATGAAGAGATGACTGTGGTGGACTGGGCAGAGTAACCTGATGAAGGGATGACTGGTGGTGGACTGGGCAGAGTAACCTGATGAAGGGATGACTGGGTGGACTGGGCAGAGTAACCTGATGAAGGATGACTGGTGGACTGGGCAGAGTAACCTGATGAAGGGATGACTGTGGTGACTGGGCAGAGTAACCTGATGAAGGGATGACTGGTGGACTGGGCAGAGTAACCTGATGAAGGATGACTGGTGGACTGGGCCTGAGAGTAACCTGATGAAGGGATGACTGTGGTGGACTGGGCAGAGTAACCTGATGAAGGGATGACTGTGGGTGGACTGGGCAGAGTAACCTGATGAAGGGATGACTGGTGGACTGGACTGGGCAGAGTATGACTGGTGGACTGGGCAGAGTAACCTGATGAAGGGATGACTGGGTGGACTGGTAACCTGATGAAGGATGACAGCAGAGTAACCTGATGAAGGGATGACTGTGTGGACTGGGCAGAGTAACCTGATGAAGGGATGACTGTGGTGGACTGGGCAGAGTAACCTGATGAAGGGATGACTGTGGTGGACTGGGCAGAGTAACCTGATGAAGGGATGACTGGTGGACTAGAGTAACCTGATGAAGGGATGACTGTGGTGGACTGGGCAGAGTAACCTGATGAAGGGATGACTGTGGTGGACTTGGCAGAGTAACCTGATGAAGGGATGACTGGTGGACTGGACAGATTAACCTGATGAAGGGATGACTGGTGGACTGGGCAGAGTAACCTGATGAAGGGATGACTGTGGTGGACTGGGCAGAGTAACCTGATGAAGGATGACTGGTGGACTGGGCAGAGTAACCTGATGAAGGATGACTGGTGGACTGGGCAGAGTAACCTGATGAAGGGATGACTGGTGGACTGGACCTGATGAAGGATGACAGAGTAACCTGATGAAGGGATGACTGTGGTGGACTGGGCAGAGTAACCTGATGAAGGGATGACTGGACAGAGTAACCTGATGAAGGGATGACTGGTGGACTGGGCAGAGTAACCTGATGAAGGATGACTGGTGGACTGGGCAGAGTAACCTGATGAAGGGATGACTGTGGTGGACTGGGCAGAGTAACCCGATGAAGGGATGACTGGTGGACTGGGCAGAGTAACCTGATGAAGGGATGACTGTGGTGGACTGGGCAGAGTAACCTGATGAAGGGATGACTGGTGGACTGGGCAGGAGTAACCTGATGAAGGGATGACTGGTGGACTGGGCAGAGTAACCTGATGAAGGGATGACTGTGGTGGA
>NC_088413.1:78955449-78970232 GCF_034236695.1 Oncorhynchus nerka | reverse complement strand
ATAGGGAATATGGTGCCATTTGTGATGTACACTATGACAGTGTAGGCAGTACAGTGTGTACCTGGATGTGCTGCACCATGTTCCTCAGCTGAACCAGGAACTCTTTGGCTTCTGTAGCTCGGTCCGACAGGATGTTGAGGGCCTGGGACAGCTGGCCCTGAGCAGGAAAGGACAGAGAGAAAAACATGATCAGAGGACAGAGAGAAAAACATGATCAGAGGACAGAGAGAAAAACATGGCCAGAGGACAGAGAGAAAAACATGGCCAGAGGACAGAGAGAAAAACATGGCCAGAGGACAGAGAGAAAAACATGGCCAGAGGACAGAGAGAAAAACATGATCAGAGGACAGAGAGAAAAACATGGTCAGAGGACAGAGAGAAAAACATGATCAGAGGACAGAGAGAAAAACATGATCAGAGGACAGAGAGAAAAACATGATCAGAGGACAGAGAGAAAAACATGGCCAGAGGACAGAGAGAAAAACATGGCCAGAGGACAGAGAGAAAAACATGATCAGAGGACAGAGAGAAAAACATGGCCAGAGGACAGAGAGAAAAACATGGCCAGTATTGGACACATCCACATCCACTGGTAGAAAACGTAGCAATTGTCATACTCGAGTAAAAGTAAAGATAACTTAATAGAAAATGACTCAAGTAAAAGTCACCCAGAAAAATACTACTTGAGTAAAAGTCTAAAAGTATTTGGTTTTAAAGATACTTAAGTACCAAAAATAAAAGTGTGAATAATTGAAAATTCCTTATATTAAGAAAATCAGACGGCGCAATTTTATTTTAATTTTTTCTTTGCGGATAGCCAGGGGCACATTCCAACACTCAGACATCATGTACAAATGAAGCATGTGTGTTTAGTGAGTCCTCCAGATCAGAGGCAGTAGGGATGACCAGGGATGTTCTCTGTTTAGTGAGTCCTCCAGATCAGAGGCAGTAGGGATGACCAGGGATGCTCTCTGTTTAGTGAGTCCAACAGATCAGAGGCATGTAGGGATGACCAGGGATGTTCTCTGTTTAGTGAGTCCACCAGATCAGAGGCAGTAGGGATGACCAGGGATGTTCTCTGTTTAGTGAGTCCACCAGATCAGAGGCAGTAGGGATGACCAGGGATGTTCTCTGTTTAGTGAGTCCTCCAGATCAGAGGCAGTAGGGATGACCAGGGATGTTCTCTGTTTAGTGAGTCCTCCAGATCAGAGGTAGTAGGGATGACCAGGGTTGTTCTCTTGATAAGTGTGTGAATTGGACCCTTTTCCTGTCCTGATAAGCATTCCAAAATGTAACGAGTACTTTTGGGTGTCAGGGAAAATGTATGGAGTAAAAAGTACATTGTTTTCTTTAGGAAAGGGGGATACCTAGTCAGTTGGAAAGGGGGATACCTAGTCAGTTGTACAACTGAATGCCTTCAACTGAAATGTGCCTTTCGCATTTAACCCAACACCTCTGAATCAGAGAGGTGCGGGGAGCTACCTTAAATCGACCTCCACGTCTTCTGTGTCAACGAAAACATGTTCTATCATAGTAGCTCAAAATTGATCAGAAATTACCACTCTGCTTTGTTCTTTGCAAATGTTTTTATTGGTCTTCCTCCTCCTTGTAGCCCTATTTTTACAGTACTGTACCCTGCATCTCACAGACTTGTCCTTTGTCTCTGTGATACTGTAATTCTTGTTCTTTGTTGATATGAACCTGCAACCAGTCAAAATCTTTTGAGCAGTCAGTACTGTTAATAAATGGAAAGCACAATGTTCAGGGCCATACAAGTTGTCCATTGTACAGTATACAGCCTACAATGCACTGTACTACAGTATCCATTCTCAGATGTTCTCCTTCCCACCTTCAACAACCTGTTGGCTCTCTGAACTGGCTTATATTGGTTGTGTCGCATCATTTGAAACAGGTTAAATCAATTTTGAGTGATTGTGTTCAATCAATGACATGTGTTCTCTATTTGTATTTGATTGTTGCCAACAGAATGTGTTTAGAGTTTTGCTGAAAAGTCTAAATGAGATCTGCAAATTGTGTTTTACCATGTGAAATGGTTTAAGGTATTGACAACAGACTGCATAATTAGCTAAATGAGTCCAGGCAACTGAGAACTTTTTTCAGCCAATGGGTTTTAGTGTTTTAGCAATTGAGAAAAACTGTAAATAGATTATAAAGAAAAGTGAAATATATACAGGCTTCAAACATAAAGATATAAAACTGTATTTTTTTGTGAAGAATCAACAACAAGTGGGACACAATCATGAAGTGGAACGACATTTATTGGATATTTCAAAAAAATTTAACAAATCAAAAACTGAAAAATTGGGCGTGCAAAATTATTCAGCCCCTTTACTTTCAGTGCAGCAAACTCTCTCCAGAAGTTCAGTGAAGATCTCTGAATGATCCAATGTTGACCTAAATGACTAATGATGATAAATACAATCCACCTGTGTGTAATCAAGTCTCCGTATAAATGCACCTGCACTGTGATAGTCTCAGAGGTCCGTTAAAAGCGCAGAGAGCATCACGAAGAACAAGGAACACACCAGGCAGGTCCGAGATACTGTTGAGAAGAAGTTTAAAGCCGGATTTGGATACAAAAAGATTTCCCAAGCTTTAAACATCCCAAGGAGCACTGTGCAAACGATAATATTGAAATGGAAGGAGTATCAGACCACTGCAAATCTACCAAGACCTGGCCGTCCCTCTAAATTTTCAGCTCATACAAGGAGAAGACTGATCAGAGATGCAACCAAGAGGCCCATGATCACTCTGGATGAACTGCAGAGATCTACAGCTGAGGTGGGAAACTCTGTCCATAGGACAACAATCAGTCGTATATTGCACAAATCTGGCCTTTATGGAAGAGTGGCAAGAAGAAAGCCATTTCTTAAAGATATCCATAAAAATTGTTGTTTAAAGTTTGCCACAAGCCACCTGGGAGACACACCAAACATGTGGAAGAAGGTGCTCTGGTCAGATGAATCCAAAATTGAACTTTTTGGCAACAATGCAAAACGTTATGTTTGGCGTAAAAGCAACACAGCTCATCACCCTGAACACACGATCCCCACTGTCAAACATGGTGGTGGCAGCATCATGGTTTGGGCCTGCTTTTCTTCAGCAGGGACAGGGAAGATGGTTAAAATTGATGGGAAGATGGATGGAGCCAAATACAGGACCATTCTGGAAGAAAACCTGATGGAGTCTGCAAAAGACCTGAGACTGGGACGGAGATTTGTCTTCCAACAAGACAATGATCCAAAACATAAAGCAAAATCTACAATGGAATGGTTCAAAAATAAACATATCCAGGTGTTAGAATGGCCAAGTCAAAGTCCAGACCTGAATCCATTCGAGAATCTGTGGAAGGAACTGAAAACTGCTGTTCACAAATGCTCTCCATCCAACCTCACTGAGCTCGAGCTGTTTTGCAAGGAGGAATGGGAAAAAATGTCAGTCTCTCGATGTGCAAAACTAATAGAGACATACCCCAAGTGACTTACAGCTGTAATCGCAGCAAAAGGTGGCGCTACAAAGTATTGACTTAAGGGGGCTGAATAATTTTGCACGCCCAATTTTTCAGTTTTTGATTTGTTAAAAAAGTTAGAAATATCCAATAAATGTCGTTCCACTTCATGATTGTGTCCCACTCGTTGTTGATTCTTCACAAAAAAATACAGTTTATATCTTTATGTTTGAAGCCTGAAATGTGGCAAAAGGTCGCAAAGTTCAAGGGGGCCGAATACTTTCGCAAGGCACTGTATATATTTTTTATTAACAGTAAACATTACACTCACAAAAGTTCCAAAAGAATAAAATACATTTCTAATGTCATATTATGTGCAAATAGTTACAGTACTAAAGGGAAAATAAATAAGCATAAATATTTTTTCTTTAATGGTTGCAGTTTTCTTGTGGAAACAGGTCACAAATCTTGCTGCTTTGATGGCAAACTGTGGTATTTCACCCAATAGATATGGGAGTATATCAAAATTGGGTTTGTTTTTGAATTCTTTGTGGATCTGTGTAATCTGAGGGAAATATGTGTCTCTAATATGGTCATACATTTGGCAGGAGGTTAGGAAGTGCAGCTCAGTTTCCACCTCATTTTGTGGGCAGTGAGCACATAGCCTGTCTTCTCTTGAGAGCCATGTCTGCCTACGGCGGCCTTTCTCAATAGCAAGGCTATGCTCACTGAGTCTGTACATAGTCAAAGCTTTCCTTAAGTTTGGGTCAGTCACAGTGGTCAGGTATTCTGCCACTGTGTGCTCTCTGCTTAGAGACAAATAGCATTCTGGTTTGCTCAGTTTTTTTGTTAATTCTTTCCAATGTGTCAAGTAATTATCTTTTTGTTTTCTCATGAATTGGTTGGGTGTAATTGTGTTGCTGTCCTGGGTCTCTGTGGGGTCTGTTTGTGTTTGTGAATTAAGCCCCAGGACCAGCTTGCTCTTCCCCAGTTTCTTCTCTGTAGGTGATGGCTTTGTTATGGAAGATTTGGGAATCACTTCCTTTTAGATGTTTGTTTTCTGGATCTATCTATCTATCTATCTATCTATCTATCTATCTATCTATCTATCTATCTATCTATCTATCTATCTATCTATCTGTCAATCAAAAGAACATCATTGAGATTAGTCACATGGAGTCTGTGTCGACCCTCCATAGAGGAGGAGTTGAATGATTGTTGTTTCTGTCTCTTTACCACCCTGGGGACAGAGAGGGCTGAGCTTGGTGCCCTCTACACTCTTTCTGATGTGTTCCATATCCTGACATAACAGGAAATGCCTCTGCTTTAGCTGACACACAGACCTCCTTGTTTGGATAACGGGGGTCGGGGTAGGGGGATGGTGGGGGTCGAGTCCATAAAATTGGAGTTGTGTGAACAGAGGGGTTTATGGAGTGAGGGGTAGCAGCCTGTACACACACACACACACACACACACACACACCTCCTAACACCAACCCTGGGAAAGTTTTGCGGTTGAGTGAACTGACTGGAGATCAGCCAAGTGCAGATTTGTTATCTTTCAGGAGGACTGATGTGGAATAGAGAGGGTAACTCTGCATCGACCAGTCAGAACACAATCCTCTAGTCTAGGATCAAATCAAGACATTACTACAGACCCGGATTAATTCCCGGGCTGTGCCACAACCGGCCTTGGCAGGAAGTCCCGTAGGACGGCGCACAATGGAAGCCAAAATAGGTTTTCTAAAACAATGAGGACTCGGTATGTTGTGGGTCTCCACTGTTTTGTGTGTTCTTCTCCTGTCGTGTGTTCTTCTCCTGTCGCGTGTTCTTGTTCTTCTCCTGCCGTGTGTTCTTCTCCTGTCGCGTGTTCTTCTCCTGTCGTGTGTTCTTCTCCTGTCGTGTGTTCTTCTCCTGCCGTGTGTTCTTCTCCTGTCGTGTGTTCTTCTCCTGTCGTGTGTTCTGCTCCTGTCGTGTGTTCTTCTCCTGTCGTCTTCTCCTGTCGTGTGTTCTTCTCCTGTCGTGTGTTCTTCTCCTGTCGTCTTCTCCTGTCGTGTGTTCTTCTCCTGTCGTGTGTTCTGCTCCTGTCGCGTGTTCTTCTCCTGTCGTGTGTTCTTCTCCTGTCGCGTGTTCTTCTCCTGTCGTGTGTTCTTCTCCTGTCGCGTGTTCTTCTCCTGTCGTGTGTTCTTCTCCTGTCGCGTGTTCTTCTCCTGTCGCGTGTTCTTCTCCTGTCGCGTGTTCTTTTCCTGTCGTGTGTTCTTCTCCTGTCGTGTGTTCTTCTCCTGTCGTCTTCTCCTGTCGTGTGTTCTTCTCCTGTCGTGTGTTCACTCCTGTCGTCTTCTCCTGTCGTGTGTTCTTCTCCTGTCGTGTGTTCTTCTCCTGTCGTGTGTTCACTCCTGTCGTCTTCTCCTGTCGTGTGTTCTTCTCCTGTCGTGTGTTCTTCTCCTGTCGTGTGTTCACTCCTGTCGTCTTCTCCTGTCGTGTGTTCTTCTCCTGTCGTGTGTTCTTCTCCTGTCGTGTGTTCTTCTCCTGTTGTGTGTTCTTCTCCTGTCGTCTTCTCCTGTCACGTGTTCTTCTCCTGTCGTGTGTTCACTCCTGTCGCGTGTTCTTCTCCTGTCATGTGTTCTTCTCCTGTCGCGTGTTTTTCTCCTGTCGCGTGTTCTTCTCCTGTCGCGTGTTCTTCTCCTGTCGCGTGTTCTTCTCCTGTCGTGTGTTCTTCTCCTGTCGCGTGTTCTTCTCCTGTCGTGTGCCTTCCTAACAATCTTAAATAAACATGCCCCATTCAAGAAAATTAGAACCAGGAACAGATATAGCCCTTGGTTCTCCCCAGACCTGACTGCCCTTAACCAACACAAAAACATCCTATGGCGTTCTGCATTAGCATCGAACAGCCCCCGTGATATGCAGCTGTTCAGGGAAGCTAGAAACCGTTATACACAGGCAGTTAGAAAAGCCAAGGCTAGCTTTTTCAAGCAGAAATTTGCTTCCTGCAACACTAACTCTAAAAAGTTCTGGGACACTGTAAAGTCCATGGAGAATAAGAACACCTCCTCCCAGCTGCCCACTGCAATGAAGATAGGAAACACTGTCACCACTGATAAATCCACCATAATTGAGAATTTCAATAAGCATTTTTCTACGGCTGGCCATGCTTTCCACCTGGCAACTCCTACCCCGGTCAACAGCACTGCACCCCCAACAGCAACTCGCCCAAGCCTTCCCCATTTCTCCTTCTCCCAAATCCATTCAGCTGAAGTTCTGAAAGAGCTGAAAAATCTGGACCCCTACAAATCAGCCGGGCTAGACAATCTGGACCCTTTCTTTCTAAAATTATCTGCCGAAATTGTTGCCACCCCTATTACTAGCCTGTTCAACCTCTCTTTCGTGTCATCTGAGATTCCCAAAGATTGGAAAGCAGCTGCGGTCATCCCCCTCTTCAAAGGGGGACACTCTTGACCCAAACTGCTACAGACCTATATCTATCCTACCATGCCTTTCTAAGGTCTTCGAAAGCCAAGTCAACAAACAGATTACCGACCATTTCGAATCTCACCATACCTTCTCTGCTATGCAATCTGGTTTCAGAGCTGATCATGGGTGCACCTCAGCCACGCTCAAGGTCCTAAACGATATCTTAACCGCCATCGATAAGAAACATTACTGTGCAGCCGTATTCATTGATCTGGCCAAGGCTTTCGACTCTGTCAACCACCGCATCCTCATCGGCAGACTCGACAGCCTTGGTTTCTCAAATGATTGCCTCGCCTGGTTCACCAACTACTTCTCTGATAGAGTTCAGTGTGTCAAATCGGAGGGTCTGCTGTCCGGACCTCTGGCAGTCTCTATGGGGTGCCACAGGGTTAAATTCTTGGACCGACTCTCTTCTCTGTATACATCAATGAGGTCGCTCTTGCTGCTGGTGAGTCTCTGATCCACCTCTACGCAGACGACACCATTCTGTATACTTCCGGCCCTTCTTTGGACACTGTGTTAACAACCCTCCAGGCAAGCTTCAATGCCATACAACTCTCCTTCCGTGGCCTCCAATTGCTCTTAAATACAAGTAAAACTAAATGCATGCTCTTCAACCGATCGCTACCTGCACCTACCCGCCTGTCCAACATCACTACTCTGGACGGCTCTGACTTAGAATACGTGGACAACTACAAATACTTAGGTGTCTGGTTAGACTGTAAACTCTCCTTCCAGACCCATATCAAACATCTCCAATCCAAAGTTAAATCTAGAATTGGTTTCCTATTTCGCAACAAAGCATCCTTCACTCATGCTGCCAAACATACCCTTGTAAAATTGACCATCCTACCAATCCTCGACTTTGGCGATGTCATTTACAAAATAGCCTCCAATACCCTACTCAACAAATTGGATGCAGTCTATCACAGTGCAATCCGTTTTGTCACCAAAGCCCCATATACTACCCACCATTGCGACCTGTACGCTCTCGTTGGCTGGCCCTCGCTTCATACTCGTCGCCAAACCCACTGGCTCCATGTCATCTACAAGACCCTGCTAGGTAAAGTCCCCCTTATCTCAGCTCGCTGGTCACCATAGCATCTCCCACCTGTAGCACACGCTCCAGCAGGTATATCTCTCTAGTCACCCCCAAAACCAATTCTTTCTTTGGCCGCCTCTCCTTCCAGTTCTCTGCTGCCAATGACTGGAACGAACTACAAAAATCTCTTAAATTGGAAACACTTATCTCCCTCACTAGCTTTAAGCACCAACTGTCAGAGCATCTTACAGATTACTGCACCTGTACATAGCCCACCTATAATTTAGCCCAAACAACTACCTCTTTCCCAACTGTATTTAATTTATTTATTTATTTTGCTCCTTTGCACCCCATTATTTTTATTTCTACTTTGCACATTCTTCCATTGCAAAACTACCATTCCAGTGTTTTACTTGCTATATTGTATTTACTTTGCCACCATGGCCTTTTTTGCCTTTACCTCCCTTCTCACCTAATTTGCTCACATTGTATATAGACTTGTTTTTTTACTGTATTATTGACTGTATGTTTGTTTTACTCCATGTGTAACTCTGTGTCGTTGTATGTGTCGAACTGCTTTGCTTTATCTTGGCCAGGTCGCAATTGTAAATGAGAACTTGTTCTCAACTTGCTTACCTGGTTAAATAAAGGTGAAATAAAATAAATAAAAGTGTGTTCTTCTCCTGTCGCGTGTTCTTCTCCTGTCGCGTGTTCTTCTCCTGTCGTGTGTTCTTCTCCTGTCGTGTGTTCTTCTCCTGTCGTCTTCTCCTGTCGTGTGTTCTTCTCCTGTCGTGTGTTCACTCCTGTCGTCTTCTCCTGTCGTGTGTTCTTCTCCTGTCGTGTGTTCACTCCTGTCGTCTTCTCCTGTCGTGTGTTCTTCTCCTGTCGTGTCTTCTTCTCCTGTCGTGTGTTCTTCTCCTGTCGTCTTCTCCTGTCGCGTGTTCTTCTCCTGTCGTGTGTTCACTCCTGTCGCGTGTTCTTCTCCTGTCGCGTGTTCTTCTCCTGTCGCGTGTTCTTCTCCTATCGCGTGTTCTTCTCCTGTCACGTGTTCTTCTCCTGTCGCGTGTTCTTCTCCTGTCGCGTGTTCTTCTCCTGTCGCGTGTTCTTCTCCTGTCGCGTGTTCTTCTCCTGTCGTGTGTTCTTCTCCTGTCGCGTGTTCTTCTCCTGTCGTGTGTTCTTCTCTTGAGATCACTTTTCCAAAGGCTTTTTCCCGACATGACTTATGGTCAAATTCTGATAAAATATCAAATATAAAATATACAGTACCAGTCAAAAGTTTAGACACGCCAACTCATTCCAACATACAAATGTAAAGTGATGAGTCATATTGGGGACTGTTAGATGGAAAGATAAAACCCAATCTGAATGTTTAACAGCATAATTCTGCAATCTTACTTTGAAGTAACCTTCTGTCTTATGTGACCACACCAAGCGTAGCATATCATACTAATTTGAGTGACCCGGATTTACGTTTACTACTGCATGTTACGTGTAGTCTATGAGACCAGGCTGCCATGCGGGGCTGCTGGCATGAGAAGTTCTGATGATGGGCCTTAAGGTTATTAAAGCTGGAGGGGGGTTGTCGTAATCTGTTGCTGAAAAACAGCAAGTGAGAGAACATGGATAAGTTGACATATAAACACATACCAAGTTTTACGCCTATTGGTTGGGAGAGAGGAAGCTGATCCCATAGGTTAAAACAGCGAGAGTGAGGAACGTGCATTATTGGGAAAGGGAAAGGGGGAGATACCTAGTCAGTTTGCACGACCCAATCGAATCAGAGAGGTGCAAGAGTGGGGCCTTCATCAACCTCGTCAGCGATCATCAGGGAGCAGTTGTTGTGGGAGTTAACTGCCTTGCTCAAGGGAAGAACGGCTATTCGGTTACTGTCTCAACGCTCTAACCAATAGGCTCCCTGCTGCTGTTCGTACCGGCTCTAATGACATTCCACGCATGGCTAAACAGGAAAGAGGAGACTGGTTACTGTCTCAACGCTCTAACCAATAGGCTCCCTGCTGCTGTTCGTACAGGCTCTAATGACATTCCACGCATGGCTAAACAGGAAAGAGGAGACTGGTTACTGTCTCAACGCTCTAACCAATGGGCTCCCTGCTGCTGTTCCTACAGGCTCTAATGACATTCCAAAGTTAATTATGTCACGCTTACCTGATGAGGTTAAATGAGCATTCAGACAAGCCTTCCCGATTGAACTTTCATAAACTACATTGCACTATGTAGGGAATAGGCTGTCATTTGGGACACATTTTTATGTCATCCCGAGTCTAGGCATCTCATGTGAACCACACCGACCAACGGGAATAGAGAGATGACCTTTGGCCCTTGGGTTTTGGGAAACCATGACAGCTGCTGCTAACACGACCCCAATGCATCAGAGAGACAAAGAGAGAGAGAGAGACAAAGAGAGAGAGAGAGAGAGAGAGAGAGAGAGAGAGGGAGACAAAGAGAGAGAGAGCGAGAGAGAGAGAGACAAAGAGAGAGAGAGAGAAAGAGAGAGAGAGAGAGAGAGAGAGAGACAGAGAGAGAGACAAAGAGAGAGACAGAGAGAGAGACAGAGAGAGAGAGAGAGATAAACTACCATATCTACTGGGTGAAATTCCACAGTGTGTCATCACAGAGGCAAGATTTCTGACCTGTTGCCACGAGAAAAGGGCAACCAGTGAAGAACAAACACCATTGTAAATACAACCCATATTTATGCCTATTTATTTGATCTTGTGTCCTTTAGCCATTTGTACATTGTTAAAACACTGTATATATATAATATGACATTTGTAATGTCTTAATTGTTTTGAAACTTCTGTATGTGTAATGTTTACTGTTCATTTTTATTGTTTATTTCACTTTTGTATATTATCTACCTCACTTGTTTTGGCACGTGTTTCCCATGCCAATAAAGCCCCTTGAATTGAAATTGAATTGAGAGAGAGAGAGAGAGAGAGAGAGACAAAGAGAGAGACAAAGAGAGAGACAAATAGAGAGAGACAAAGGAGAGAGACAAAGAGAGAGACAAAGAGAGACAAAGAGAGAGAAAGAGAGAGAAAGACAGAGACAAAGAGAGAGACAAAGAGAGAGAGAGAGAGAGACAAAGAGAGAGAGACAAAGAGAGACAAAAAGAGAGAAAAGGAGAGAGACAAAGAGAGAGAAAGAGAGAGACAGAGATAGACAAAGAGAGAGACAAAGAAAGGGACAAAGAGAGAGACAAAGAGAGAGAGAGAGACAAAGCGAGAGAAAAAGAGAGAGACAGCGAGAGAGACAAAGAGTGAGGCAAAGAGAGAGAGAGAGAGACAAAGAGTGAGGCAAAGAGAGAGAGAGAGAGACAGACAAAGAGAGATGGGATGAAGTCTGACCAGAAACATAGAAAATAACCCATGGGAAAACACTGGGCTAGTTTCTGTAGGCAGATACACAGATGCTGGGAATGTGACGGTTGTCTAGGTATGTAGATAAATTAAATGGTTTCAAACGAAGTGCTGTAAACAGACACTGTGGTCCAATGGTCAAAGTGGGGCCTTAGTTTCTGAAAGGTGTTACTCAGAGAGAGCAGAGCCTCTCCACTTTCATGTGGATCACTGGGCAGCCAACACAACCTACTGAACCTGTCAATCATAACACACTGCCCCCCCCCTTACACACCAGAGGAGGCCGCTGAGGGGAGGACGGCTCATAATGATGGGCGGGAACGGAGCGAACGGAATGGCATCAAACACCTGGAAACCATGGAAACCACGTGTTTGATCCCATTCCACTGATTCCACTCCAGTCATTACCACGAGCCTCTCCTCCCCCAATTAAGGTGACACCAACCCCCTGTGTCACACATTCTCTCAGCTCCTATAGCTTTCTCTCATTCAAACCATCAGTCAGGACACACACACACACACACCCTTTCAGCCTTCCTTCCTTTGTTTCTCTTTTCAATTCTGTTTCTGTCCTTCTCTGCATCAATCCTGCAACTAGTGAGGTCTGGCTGCTCAACAACCTGCCCACTTGACTCCATCCTCTCCTCCCTTCTCCATCCTCTCCTGCCTTCTCCATCCTCTCCTGCCTTCTCCATCCTCTCCTGCCTTCTCCATCCTCTCCTCCCTCCTACATCCTCTCCTCCCTCCTTCCTCCTCTCCTCCCTTCTCCATCCTCTCCTCCCTCCTCCATCCTCTCCTCCCTCCTCCATCCTCTCCTCCCTTCTCCATCCTCTCCTCTCTTCTCCATCCTCTCCTCCCTTCTCCATCCTCTCCATCCTCTCCTCCCTTCTCCATCCTCTCCTCCCTCCTCCATCCTCTCCTCCATCCTCTCCTCCCTCCTCCATCCTCTCCTCCCTTCTCCATCCTCTCCTCCCTTCTCCATCCTCTCCTCCCTTCTCCATCCTCTCCATCCTCTCCATCCTCTCCTCCCTTGTCCATCCTCTCCTCCCTCCTCTCCTCCATCCTCTCCTCCCTCCTTCATCCTCTCCTCCCTCCATCCTCTCCTCCCTCCTCCATCCTCTCCTCCCTCCTCCATCCTCTCCTCCCTCCTCCACTCCCTCCTCCATCCTCTCCTCCATCCTCTCCTCCCTCCTCCACTCCCTCCTCCATCCTCTCCTCCATCCTCTCCTCCCTCCTCTCCTCCCTCCTCCATCCTCTCCTCCCTCCTCCATCCTCTCTTCCCTCCTCCATCCTCTCCTCCCACCTCCACTCCCTCCTCCATCCTCTCCTACCTGCTCCAGACCATCTCTGGAGACCGTCTCTCATTCCTCACTTCCCTCATCAACTCGTCCCTGACCACCGGCTGCGTCCCCTCTGACTACAAAATGGACCCTCCTCAAGAAACCAACACTTGACTGATCTGACGTCAAAAACTACAGACCTGTATTACTTCTTTCTTTTCTTTCAAAAACACTTGAGTGCTGGATCTACAGCGCTACATTCAGCGCTACATTCAGCGCTACATTCAGCGCTACATTCAGAAAGTATTCAGATCCCTTGACTTTTTCCACATTTTATGACATTACAGCTTTATTCTAAATGTTTTATTTTTAAAGCCTCAATCTAAACACAATACCCCATAATGACATCACAATACCCCATAATGACATCACAATACCCCATAATGACATCACAATACCCCATAATGACAAAGTGAAAACATGTTTTTAGAAATGTTTGCTAATTTAAAATAAGAAAATTATAACAGAAATACCTTATTTACATAAGTATTCAGACTCTTTGCTATGAGACTCGAAATTGAGCTCAGATGCATCATGTTTCCATTGATCATCCTTGAGATGTTTTTCAACTTCATTGGAGTCGACTTCTGGTAAATTAAATGGATTGGACATGATTTGCAAAAGCACACACCTGTCTATCTATATAAGGTCCCACAGTTGACAGTGCATGTCAGAGCAAATTAATTGCCCTTAGAGCTCAGAGACAGGATTTTGTCAAGGCACAGATCTGGGGAAGGGTACCAAAACATGACAGCAGCATTGAAGGTTCCCAAGAATATTCCATTATTCTTAAATGGAGGAAGTTTAGAACCACCAAGACAATTTAATCAATTTTAGAACAAGGTTGTAACGTAACAAAATGTGGGAAAAGTCAAGTGGTCTGAATACTTTTCGAAGGCAATGTATTTTCTGCACCACATGCTCTCACTACTGATGTCCCCCAGGGCTTGGTTCTAGGCCCTCTCCTCTTCTCTCTATACACCAAGTCACTCGGTTCCATCATATCCTCACATGGTCTCTCCTATCATTGCTAGGCGGATAACATTCAACTACTTTTCTCCTTCCATCCCCCTCTGACTCCCAAGTGGTGACACGCATTTCTGCGTGCCTGGCAGATATCTCCACTTGGATGCCAGCCTACCCGACCTCAAGCTCAACCTGGACAAGACAGAGCTGGCGTGACCCTGGACAACGACATTTCAAATTTTGTAACATAAGACTGAAAAGAGACCGTGTGTCACAATTGAGTGTATCCTGCATGCACAAACCATGTGGAATTCTGGGTCTCTGGTAGCGTGTGGAACTGCTGATCTTCAGTCAAGAACACAGAGTTAATTTCAACGTTATGCTGCCCTTCATTCTCTTTACTTTTTGGCCTTTGACATGGATCACCCCAGAGAACACTGCTACTCCAGCTGCTCTCTCTTCATCTGACTAAGTTTTCTCTCATAGTCCAAGAGCATCTGGTTGTCGGCAAAATGGCAAACGTGAATCATATTATCATGTCAAGCCTTTGCACATCTAACTGGAGATTTTCTATTTTCTCCCTCTCTTACTTGTCCATCTGCTCTCTCACCTGTCCATCTGCTCTCTCACCTGTCCATCTGCTCTCTCACCTGTCCATCTGCTCATTTCAATTCCATGCTGTCACTTGTCCACTCGAGCTTAACATTGTTTTTGTTTCAAAAAAATTTCCTCCCCTTTTTCTCCCCAATTTCGTGGTATCCAATTGTTTTAGTAGCTACTATCTTGTCTCATCGCTACAACTCCCATATGGGCTCGGGAGAGACGAAGGTTGAAAGTCATGCGTCCTCCGATACACAACCCAACCAAGCCGCACTGCTTCTTAACACAGTGTGCATCCTAACCCGGAAGCCAGCCGCACCAATGTGTCAGAGTAAACACCGTGCACCTGGCTACCTTGGTTGGAGCGCACTGCGCCCGGCCCACCACAGGAGTCGCTGGTGCGCGATGAGACAAGGATATCCCTACCAACCAAACCCTCCCTAACCCGGACAACGCTAGGCCAATTGTGCGTCGCCCCACGGACCTTCCGGTTGCGGCCGGGTTACGACAGAGCCT
>NC_088413.1:78947949-78950449 GCF_034236695.1 Oncorhynchus nerka | reverse complement strand
GAGAATAAGAGCACCTCCTCCCAGCTGCCCACTGCACTGAGGCTAGGAAACACTGTCACCAAAAATAAATTTAAGATAATCGAGAATTTCAATAAGCATTTTTCGATGGCTGGCCATGCTTTCCACCTGGCTACCCTTACCCTGGTCAACAGCTCTGCACCCCCCACAACAACTTGCCCAAGCCGCCCCCATTTCTCCGTCACCCAAATACAGATAGCTGATGTTCTGAAAGAGCTGCAAATCATCTGGGCTAGACAATCTGGACCCTCTCTTCCTAAAATTATCCGCCGCAAATCTTGCAACCCCTATTACTGTTCAACCTCTCTTTTGTATCATTTGAGATTCCCAAATATTGGAAAGCTGCCGCGGTCATCCCCCTCTTCAAAGGGAGAGACACTCTAGGCCCAAACTGCTACAGACCTATATCTATCCTACCCTGCCTTTCTAAAGTTTTTGAAAGCCAAATTAACAAACAGATCACCGATCATTTCGAATCCCACCGTACTTTCTGCGCTTTGCAATCTGGTTTCCGAGCTGGTCATGGGTGCAACTCAGCCACGCTCAAGGTCCTAAACGACATCATAGCCGCCATCGATAAAAGACAGTACTGTGCAGATGTATTCATCGACCTGGCCAAGGCTTTCGACTCTGTCAATCACCACATTCTTATCGGCAGACTCAACAGCCTTGGTTTCTCAAATGATTGCCTCGCCTGGTTCACCAACTAATAGATAAAATTCAGTGTGTCAAATCGGAGGGCCTGTTGTCCGGACCTCCGGCAGTCTCTATGGGGGTGCAACAGGGTTCAGTTCTCGGGCCGACTCTTTTCTCTGTATACATCAATGATGTTGCTCTTGCTGCTGGTGATTCTCTGATACACCTCTACGCAGACGACACCAATCTGTATATTCTGGCCCTTCTTTGGACACTGCGTTAACAACCATCCAGGTGAGCTTCAATGCCATACAATACTCCTTCCGCGGCCTCCAACTGCTCTTAAATGCAAGCAAAACTAAATGCATGCTCTTCAACCGATCGCTGCCCCATATACTACCCACCACTGCGACCTGTATGCTCTCATTGGCTGGCCCTCGCTTCATATTCATCGCCAAACCCACTGGCTCCAGGTCCTCTATAAGTCCTTGCTAGGCAAAGCCCCACCTTATCTCAGCTCACTGGTCACCATAGCAGCACCCACCCGTAGCATGCGCTCCAGCAGGTATATTTCACTGGTCTCCATAGCAACACCCACCTGTCCAGCAGGTATATTTCACTGGTCACCCCCAAAGCCAACACTTCCTTTGGCCGCCTTTCCTTTCAGTTCTCTGCTGCCAATGACTGGAACGAATAGCAAAAATCACTGAAGCTGGAGACTCATATCTCTCTCACTAACTTTAAGCACCAGCTGTCAGAGCAGCTCACAGATCACTGCACCTGTACATAGCCCATCTGTAAATAGCCCATCCAACTACCTCATCCCCATACTGTATTTATTTTGCTCCTTTGCACCCCAGTATCACTACTTGCACATTCATCTTCTGCACATCTATCACTCCAGTGTTTAATTGCTATATCGTAATTACCTTGCCACTATGGCCTATTTATTGCCTTTACCTCCCTAATCTTACTACATTTGCACACACTGTGTATAGATTTTTCTATTATGTTATTGACTGAACGCTTGTTTTTATCTCATGTGTAACTCTGTGTTGTTTGTGTCGCACTGCTTTGCTCTCTCTCGGCCAGGTCGCAGTTGTAAATGAGAACTTGTCCTCGACTGGCCTTCCTGGTTAAATAAAGGTTAAATAAAGGTGAAATAATTGTTTTTTTGGAAGGCAGCCCCCCACACCTCTGAGGGGTCGGGTTAAATGCGGAAGACACATTTCGGTTGTACAACTGACTAGGTATCCCCTTTCCCTTCCCTACTAGTACCCCAGTTTGAGAACCACTCTCGGGTTCTGAGACCACTCTCTCTTCATCTGTGCCTAGTACATGGATCAGACAGGAAGCAGAGGAGCATTCTGGGTCTTCTCTTCTCCTCTCTTTTTTTCTTTCATTTAACGTTCCTTTCCACAGTTAATCGTTTTCCAGGGCCGCTGGAGGGGTAAATAATCAGCCGTCTGTAATGGAGTCATATGAAACAGCCAGTCCGTTGCTCTTAGGCTCCTCTAATCCTCTACCCTGCTGTGGAATCTTATTATCTCCCTGTGCTGTTGCCTTGTACTCCCTCTCTCTCTTACATCACTGGATCACACACACACACACACACACACACACACACACACACACACACACACACACACACACACACACACACACACACACACACACTCACGCGCACACACACACACACCACACTCACGCTCACGCTCACGCACACACACCCACACACACACACACACACACACAGACACACACACACGCGCACACACACACACACACACACCACACTCACACTCACGCTCACGCACACACACACACACACACCACACTCACGCTC
>NC_088413.1:78775449-78942949 GCF_034236695.1 Oncorhynchus nerka | reverse complement strand
GTACTGTAGTCTGTCTGTCTGTCTGTTATGTGGTTAGTACTGTAGTCTACAGTGAAAGTCTGTCTGTCTGTCTGTTATGTGGTTAGTACTGTAGTCTACAGTGAAAGAGTCTGTCTGTCTGTTATGTGGTTAGTACTGTAGTCTACAGTGAAAGAGTCTGTCTGTCTGTCTGTTATGTGGTTAGTACTGTAGTCTACAGTGAAAGAGTCTGTCTGTCTGTCTGTCTGTGGTTAGTACTGTAGTCTACAGTGAAAGAGTCTGTCTGTCTGTCTGTTATGTGGTTAGTACTGTAGTCTACAGTGAAAGTCTGTCTGTCTGTCTGTCTGTCTGTCTGTCTGTCTGTCTGTCTGTCTGTCTGTCTGTCTGTCTGTCTGTTATGTGGTTAGTACTGTAGTCTAGTCTACAGTGAAAGTCTGTCTGTCTGTCTGTCTGTGTGGTTAGTACTGTAGTCTACAGTGAAAGAGTCTGTCTGTCTGTCTGTTATGTGGTTAGTACTGTAGTCTACAGTCTGTCTGTCTGTCTGTCTGTCTGTCTGTCTGTCTGTGAAGAGTATGTCTGTCTGTGTTATGTGGTTAGTACTGTAGTCTGAAAGAGTCTGTCTGTCTGTCTGTTATGTGGTTAGTAAAGTGAAAGAGTCTGTCTGTCTGTCTGTTATGTCTGGTTAGTGGTTACTGTAGTCTACAGTGAAAGAGTCTGTCTGTCTGTCTGTTATGTGGTTAGTACTGTAGTCTACAGTGAAAGAGTCTGTCTGTCTGTTATGTGGTTAGTACTGTAGTCTACAGTGAAAGAGTCTGTCTGTCTGTCTGTTATGTGGTTAGTACTGTAGTCTACAGTGAAAGAGTCTGTCTGTCTGTCTGTTATGTGGTTAGTACTGTAGTCTACAGTGAAAGGGTCTGTCTGTCTGTCTGTTATCTGTCTGTCTGTCTGTTATGTTTAGTACTGTAGTCTACAGTGAAAGAGTCTGTCTGTCTGTCTATGTTATGTTAGTACTGTAGTCTACAGTCTGAAAGAGTCTACAGTGAAAGAGTCTGTCTGTCTGTCTGTCTGTCTGTCTGTCTGTCTGTCTGTCTGTCTGTCTGTCTGTTATGTGGTTAGTACTGTAGTCTACAGTGAAAGAGTCTGTCTGTCTGTCTGTTAAGGGTCTGAAAGAGTCTGTCTGTCTGTCTGTTATGTGGTTAGTACTGTGTCTACAGTTAGTACTGTAGTCTACACAGTGAAAGAGTCTGTCTGTCTGTCTGTTATGTGGTTAGTACTGTAGTCTACAGTGAAAGAGTCTGTCTGTCTGTCTGTTATGTAGTCTACAGTTATGTACTGTAGTCTACAGTGAAAGAGTGAAAGTCTGAAAGTCTGTCTGTCTGTCTGTTATGTGGTTAGTACTGTAGTCTACAGTGACTGTCTGTCTGTCTGTTAGTGAAAGAGTCTGTCTGTCTGTTATGTGGTTAGTACTGTAGTCTACAGTGAAAGAGTCTGTCTGTCTGTCTGTTATGTCTGTCTACAGTGAAAGAGTCTGTCTGTCTGTTATGTGGTTAGTACTGTAGTCTACAGTGAAAGAGTCTGTCTGTCTGTTATGTCTGGTTAGTACTGTAGTCTACAGTGAAAGAGTCTGTCTGTCTGTCTGTTATGTGGTTAGTACTGTAGTCTACAGTGAAATCTGTCTGTCTGTCTGTCTGTCTGTCTGTCTGTTATGTGGTTAGTACTGTAGTCTACAGTGAAAGAGGTCTGTCTGTCTGTCTGTCTGTCTGTCTGTCTGTCTGTCTGTCTGTCTGTCTGTCTGTCTGTTATGTGGTTAGTACTGTAGTCTACAGTGAAAGTCTGTCTGTCTGTTATGTGGTTAGTACTGTAGTCTACAGTGAAAGAGTCTGTCTGTCTGTCTGTCTGTCTGTCTGTCTGTCTGTCTGTCTGTCTGTCTGTCTGTCTACAGTGAAAGAGTCTGTCTGTCTGTCTGTTATGTGGTTAGTACTGTAGTCTACAGTGACTGTCTGTCTGTTATGTCTAGTCTAGTGAAAGAGTCTGTCTGTCTGTCTGTTATGTCTGTTCTATGTGGTTAGTACTGTAGTCTACAGTGAAAGTCTGTCTGCCTGTTATGTGGTTAGTACTGTAGTCTACAGTGAAAGAGTCTGTCTGTCTGTCTGTTATGTGGTTAGTACTGTAGTCTACAGTGAAAGTCTGTCTGTCTGTTATGTGGTTAGTACTGTAGTCTACAGTGAAAGAGTCTGTCTGTCTGTCTGTTATGTGGTTAGTACTGTAGTCTACAGTGAAAGTCTGTCTGTCTGTCTGTCTGTCTGTTATGTGGTTAGTACTGTAGTCTACTGTCTGTCTGTCTGTCTGTTAGTCTCTACAGTGAAAGTCTGTCTGTCTGTTATGTGGTTAGTACTGTAGTCTACTGAAAGAGTCTGTCTGTCTGTCTGTTATGTCTGTAGTCTAGTGAAAGAGTCTGTCTGTCTGTTATGTGGTTAGTACTGTAGTCTACAGTGAAAGAGTCTGTCTGTCTGTTATGTGGTTAGTACTGTAGTCTACAGTGAAAGTCTGTCTGTCTGTCTGTTATGTGGTTAGTACTGTAGTCTACAGTGAAAGAGTCTGTCTGTCTGTCTGTTATGTGGTCTAGTACTGTAGTCTACAGTGAAAGTCTGTCTGTTATGTGGTTAGTACTGTTATGTGGTTAGTACTGTAGTCTACAGTGAAAGAGTCTGTCTGTCTGTCTGTTATGTGGTTAGTACTGTAGTCTACAGTGAAAGTCTGTCTGTCTGTTATGTGGTTAGTACTGTAGTCTACAGTGAAAGTCTGTCTGTCTGTTATGTGGTTAGTACTGTAGTCTACAGTGAAAGTCTGTCTGTCTGTCTATGTGGTTAGTACTGTAGTCTACAGTGAAAGTCTGTCTGTCTGTCTGTCTGTCTGTTATGTGGTTAGTACTGTCTACAGTGAAAGTCTGTCTGTCTGTTATGGTTAGTACTGTAGTCTACAGTGAAAGTCTGTCTGTCTGTTATGTGGTTAGTACTGTAGTCTACAGTGAAAGTCTGTCTGTCTGTCTGTTATGTGGTTAGTCTGTCTGTCTGTCTGTCTGTCTGTTATGTTAGTACTGTAGTCTAGAAAGAGTCTGTCTGTCTGTTATGTGGTTAGTACTGTAGTCTACAGTGAAAGTCTGTCTGTCTGTTATGTGGTTAGTACTGTAGTCTACAGTGAAAGAGTCTGCCTGTTATGTGAAAGTAGTCTACAGTCTGTCTGTCTGTCTGTTATGTGGTTAGTACTGTAGTCTACAGTGAAAGTCTGTCTGTCTGTCTGTTATGTGGTTAGTACTGTAGTCTACAGTGAAAGTCTGTCTGTCTGTCTGTTATGTGGTTAGTACTGTAGTCTACAGTGAAAGTCTGTCTGTCTGTCTGTCTGTCTGTCTGTCTGTCTGTCTGTTATGTGGTTAGTACTGTAGTCTACAGTGAAAGAGTCTGTCTGTCTGTCTGTTATGTGGTTAGTACTGTAGTCTGTAGTCTACATGTGAAAGAGTCTGTCTGTCTGTCTGTTATGTGGTTAGTACTGTAGTCTACAGTGAAAGAGTCTGTCTGTCTGTCTGTCTGTCTGTCTGTCTGTCTGTCTGTCTGTCTGTCTGTCTGTCTGTCTGTCTGTCTGTTACGTGGTTAGTACTGTAGTCTACAGTGAAAGAGTCTGTCTGTCTGTCTGTTATGTGGTTAGTACTGTAGTCTACAGTGAAAGAGTCTGTCTGTCTGTTATGTGGTTAGTACTGTAGTCTACAGTGAAAGAGTCTGTCTGTTATGTGGTTAGTACTGTAGTCTACAGTGAAAGAGTCTGTCTGTCTGTCTGTCTGTCTGTCTGTCTGTCTGTCTGTCTGTCTGTCTGTCTGTCTGTCTGTCTGTTATGTGGTTAGTACTGTAGTCTACAGTGAAAGGGTCTGTCTGTCTGTTATGTGGTTAGTACTGTAGTCTACAGTGAAAGAGTCTGTCTGTCTGTCTGTCTGTCTGTCTGTCTGTCTGTCTGTCTGTCTGTCTGTCTGTCTGTCTGTCTGTCTGTCTGTCTGTCTGTTATATGGTTAGTACTGTAGTCTACAGTGAAAGAGTCTGTCTGTCTGTCTGTTATGTGGTTAGTACTGTAGTCTACAGTGAAAGGGTCTGTCTGTCTGTCTGTTATGTGGTTAGTACTGTAGTCTACAGTGAAAGAGTCTGTCTGTTATGTGGTTAGTACTGTAGTCTACAGTGAAAGAGTCTGTCTGTCTGCCTGTTATGTGGTTAGTACTGTAGTCTACAGTGAAAGAGTCTGTCTGTCTGTCTGTTATGTGGTTAGTACTGTAGTCTACAGTGAAAGGGTCTGTCTGTTATGTGGTTAGTACTGTCTGTTATCTGTCTGTCTGTTGTCTGTACTGTAGTCTACAGTGAAAGTCTGTCTGTCTGTCTGTTATGTGGTTAGTACTGTAGTCTACAGTGAATGAGTCTGTCTGTTATGTCTGTTCTACAGTGAAAGTCTGTCTGTCTGTCTGTTATGTGTTGTCTGTCTGTCTGTCTGTGAAGAGTCTGTCTGTCTGTCTGTTATGTGGTTAGTACTGTAGTCTACAGTGAAAGAGTCTGTCTGTCTGTCTGTTATGTGGTTAGTACTGTAGTCTACAGTGAAAGAGTCTGTCTGTCTGTCTGTTATGTGGTTAGTACTGTAGTCTACAGTGAAAGAGTCTGTCTGTCTGTCTGTCTGTCTGTCTGTCTGTCTGTCTGTCTGTCTGTCTGTCTGTCTGTCTGTCTGTCTGTTATGTGGTTAGTACTGTAGTCTACAGTGAAAGAGTCTGTCTGTCTGTCTGTTATGTGGTTAGTACTGTAGTCTACAGTGAAAGAGTCTGTCTGTCTGTTATGTGGTTAGTACTGTAGTCTACAGTGAAAGAGTCTGTCTGTCTGTCTGTTATGTGGTTAGTACTGTAGTCTACAGTGAAAGAGTCTGTCTGTCTGTTATGTGGTTGTACTGTCTGTCTGTCTGTCTGTGTCTGGTTAGTCTGTCTGTCTGTCTGTTATGTGGTTAGTACTGTAGTCTACAGTGAAAGGGTCTGTCTGTCTGTTGTTATGTGGTTAGTACTGTAGTCTACAGTGAAAGTCTGTCTGTCTGTTATGTGGTTAGTACTGTCTGTGAAAGAGTCTGTCTGTCTGTCTGTCTGTCTGTCTGTCTGTCTGTTATGTGGTTAGTACTGTAGTCTACAGTGAAAGTCTGTCTGTCTGTTATGTGGTTAGTACTGTAGTCTACAGTGAAAGAGTCTGTCTGTCTGTCTGTCTGTTATGTGGTTAGTACTGTAGTCTACAGTGAAAGGGTCTGTCTGTCTGTTATGTGGTTAGTACTGTAGTCTACAGTGAAAGAGTCTGTCTGTTATGTGGTTAGTACTGTAGTCTACAGTGAAAGAGTCTGTCTGTCTGTCTGTCTGTTATGTGGTTAGTACTGTAGTCTACAGTGAAAGAGTCTGTCTGTCTGTCTGTTATGTCTGGTTATGTGGTTAGTACTGTAGTCTACAGTGAAAGTCTGTCTGTCTGTCTGTCTGTTAGTCTACAGTGGTTAGTACTGTAGTCTACAGTGAAAGAGTCTGTCTGTCTGTCTGTTAGTCTGTCTGTCTGTTATGTGGTTAGTACTGTAGTCTACAGTGAAAGAGTCTGTCTGTCTGTCTGTTATGTGGTTAGTACTGTAGTCTACTGTCTGTCTGTCTGTTAGTGAAAGAGTCTGTCTGTCTGTCTGTTATGTGGTTAGTACTGTAGTCTACAGTGAAAGAGTCTGTCTGTCTGTTATGTCTGTCTGTCTGTCTGTCTGTCTGTCTGTCTGTCTGTCTGTCTGTGAAAGAGTCTGTCTGTCTGTCTGTTATGTGGTTAGTACTGTAGTCTACAGTGAAAGAGTCTGTCTGTCTGTCTGTGAAAGTCTGTCTGTCTGTTATGTGGTTAGTACTGTAGTCTACAGTGAAAGAGTGTCTGTGTGTCTGTTAGTACTGTAGTCTACAGTGAAAGAGTCTGTCTGTCTGTCTGTTATGTGGTTAGTACTGTAGTCTACAGTGAAAGAGTCTGTCTGTCTGTCTGTTATGGTTAGTACTGTAGTCTACAGTGAAAGAGTCTGTCTGTCTGTTATGTGGTTAGTACTGTAGTCTACAGTGAAAGAGTCTGTCTGTCTGTCTGTCTGTCTGTCTGTCTGTCTGTCTGTCTGTCTGTTATGTGGTTAGTACTGTAGTCTACAGTGAAAGGGTCTGTCTGTCTGTTATGTGGTTAGTACTGTAGTCTACAGTGAAAGAGTCTGTCTGTCTGTCTGTGGTTAGTACTGTCTGTGAAAGAGTCTGTCTGTCTGTCTGTCTGTCTGTCTGTCTGTCTGTCTGTCTGTCTGTTATATGGTTAGTACTGTAGTCTACAGTGAAAGAGTCTGTCTGTCTGTCTGTTATGTGGTTAGTACTGTAGTCTACAGTGAAATGTGGTCTGTCTGTCTGTCTGTTATGTGGTTAGTACTGTAGTCTACAGTGAAAGAGTCTGTCTGTTATGTGGTTAGTACTGTAGTCTGGTTGTCTGTTATGTACTGTAGTCTACAGTGAAAGTCTGTCTGTCTGTCTGAAAGTCTGTCTGTCTGTCTGTTATGTGGTTAGTACTGTAGTCTACAGTGAAAGAGTCTGTCTGTCTGTCTGTTATGTGGTTAGTACTGTAGTCTACAGTGAAAGAGTCTGTCTGTCTGTCTGTTAGAGTCTGTCTGTCTGTCTGTCTGTTATGTGGTTAGTACTGTAGTCTACAGTGAAAGGGTCTGTCTGTCTGTCTGTTATGTGGTTAGTACTGTAGTCTACAGTGAAAGTCTGTCTGTCTGTTATGTGGTTAGTACTGTAGTCTACAGTGAAAGAGTCTGTCTGTCTGTCTGTCTGTCTGTCTGTCTGTCTGTCTGTCTGTCTGTCTGTCTGTCTGTCTGTTATGGTTAGTACTGTCTACAGTGAAAGAGTCTGTCTGTCTGTCTGTTATGTGGTTAGTACTGTAGTCTACAGTGAAAGGGTCTGTCTGTCTGTTATGTGGTTAGTACTGTAGTCTACAGTGAAAGTCTGTCTGTCTGTTATGTGGTTAGTACTGTAGTCTACAGTGAAAGAGTCTGTCTGTCTGTCTGTTATGTGGTTAGTACTGTAGTCTACAGTGAAAGAGTCTGTCTGTTATGTTAGTACTGTGTCTGTCTGTTAGTACTGTAGTCTACAGTGAAAGAGTCTGTCTGTCTGTCTGTTATGTGGTTAGTACTGTAGTCTACAGTGAAAGAGTCTGTCTGTCTGTTATGTGGTTAGTACTGTAGTCTACAGTGAAAGAGTCTGTCTGTCTGTCTGTTATGTGGTTAGTACTGTAGTCTACTGTGAAAGTTATGTCTGTCTGTCTGTCTGTTATGTGGTTAGTACTGTAGTCTACAGTGAAAGAGTCTGTCTGTCTGTCTGTTATACTGGTTAGTAAAGAGTCTGTCTGTCTGTCTGTCAGTGAAAGTCTGTCTGTCTGTCTGTTGTCTGTCTGTCTGTTAGTACTGTCTGTTAGGTCTACAGTGAAAGAGTCTGTCTGTCTGTCTGTTATGTGGTTAGTACTGTAGTCTACAGTGAAAGAGTCTGTCTGTCTGTCTGTCTATGTCTGGTTAGTACTGTCTGTCTGTCTGTTAGTCTACTGTCTGTCTGTCTGTTAAAGTCTACAGTGAAAGAGTCTGTCTGTCTGTCTGTTATGTGGTTAGTACTGTAGTCTACAGTGAAAGAGTCTGTCTGTCTGTCTGTTATGTGGTTAGTACTGTAGTCTACAGTGAAAGAGTCTGTCTGTCTGTCTGTTATGTGTCTGTTAGTACTGTAGTCTGTCTGTCAGTCTGTCTGTCTGTCTGTCTGTCTGTCTGTTATGTGGTTAGTACTGTAGTCTACAGTGAAAGTCTGTCTGTCTGTCTGTTATGTGGTTAGTACTGTAGTCTACAGTGAAAGAGTCTGTCTGTCTGTTAAGTACTGTAGTCTACAGTGAAAGAGTCTGTCTGTCTGTTATGTGGTTAGTACTGTAGTCTACAGTGAAAGTCTGTTATGTCTGTCTGTCTGTCTGTTATGTGGTTAGTACTGTAGTCTACAGTGAAAGTCTGTCTGTCTGTCTGTTATGTGGTTAGTACTGTAGTCTACAGTGAAAGAGTCTGTCTGTCTGTCTGTTATGTGGTTAGTACTGTAGTCTACAGTGAAAGTCTGTCTGTCTGTCTGTTATGTGGTTAGTACTGTAGTCTACAGTGAAAGATCTGTCTGTCTGTCTGTCTGTCTGTTAGTGGTTACTGTAGTCTACAGTGAAAGTCTGTCTGTCTGTCTGTTATGTGGTTAGTACTGTAGTCTACAGTGAAAGAGTCTGTCTGTTGTTATGTCTGTCTGTCTGTTATGTGGTTAGTACTGTAGTCTACAGTGAAAGTCTGTCTGTCTGTCTGTTATGTCTGTCTGTCTGTCTGTCTGTCTGTTATGTGGTTAGTACTGTAGTCTACAGTGAAAGAGTCTGTCTGTCTGTTATGTGGTTAGTACTGTAGTCTGTCTGTTACAGTGAAAGAGTCTGTCTGTCTGTCTGTCTGTCTGTCTGTTATGTGGTTAGTACTGTAGTCTACAGTGAAAGTCTGTCTGTCTGTCTGTTATGTGGTTAGTACTGTAGTCTACAGTGAAAGAGTCTGTCTGTCTGTTATGTGGTTAGTACTGTCTGAAAGAGTCTGTCTGTCTGTCTGTCTGTCTGTCTGTCTGTTATGTGGTTAGTACTGTAGTCTACAGTGAAAGTCTGTCTGTCTGTCTATGTGGTTAGTACTGTAGTCTACAGTGAAAGAGTCTGTCTGTCTGTCTGTCTGTCTGTCTGTCTGTCTGTTATGTGGTTAGTACTGTAGTCTACAGTGAAAGAGTCTGTCTGTCTGTCTGTTATGTGGTTAGTACTGTAGTCTACAGTGAAAGTACTGTCTACAGTCTGTCTGTCTGTTATGTGGTTAGTACTGTAGTCTACAGTGAAAGTCTGTCTGTCTGTCTGTTGTCTGTCTGTCTGTCTGTTATGTGGTTAGTACTGTAGTCTACAGTGAAAGAGTCTGTCTGTCTGTCTGTTATGTGGTTAGTACTGTAGTCTACAGTGAAAGTCTGTCTGTCTGTCTGTTATGTGGTTAGTAGTCTGTGAAAGTCTGTCTGTCTGTTAGTGAACTGTAGAGTCTGTCTGTCTGTCTGTTATGTGGTTAGTACTGTAGTCTACAGTGAAAGAGTCTGTCTGTCTGTCTGTTATGTGGTTAGTACTGTAGTCTACAGTGAAAGTCTGTCTGTCTGTTATGTGGTTAGTACTGTCTGTCTGTCTGTGTTATGTGGTTAGTACTGTAGTCTACAGTGAAAGTCTGTCTGTCTGTTATGTGGTTAGTACTGTAGTCTACAGTCTGTCTGTCTGTTATGTGGTTAGTACTGTAGTCTACAGTGAAAGAGTCTGTCTGTCTGTCTGTTATGTGGTTAGTACTGTAGTCTACAGTGAAAGTGTCTGTCTGTCTGTCTGTTATGTGGTTAGTACTGTAGTCTGTCAGTGAAAGGTCTGTCTGTCTGTCTGTCTGTCTGTTATGTGGTTAGTACTGTAGTCTACAGTGAAAGTCTGTCTGTCTGTTATGTGGTTAGTACTGAGTCTGTGAAAGAGTCTGTCTGTCTGTTATGTGGTTAGTACTGTAGTCTACAGTGAAAGAGTCTGTCTGTCTGTCTGTTATGTGGTTAGTACTGTAGTCTACAGTGAAAGAGTCTGTCTGTCTGTCTGTTATGTGGTTAGTACTGTAGTCTGTCTGTCAGTGAAAGAGTCTGTCTGTCTGTCTGTCTGTCTGTCTGTCTGTCTGTCTGTCTGTCTGTCTTAGTCTGTAGTCTACAGTGAAAGTCTGTCTGTTATGTGTCTGTCTGTCTGTCTGTCTGTCTGTTATGTGGTTAGTACTGTAGTCTACAGTGAAAGAGTCTGTCTGTCTGTTATGTGGTTAGTACTGTAGTCTACAGTGAAAGAGTCTGTCTGTCTGTCTGTCTTAGTACTGTCTCTACAGTGAAAGTCTGTCTGTCTGTTATGTCTGTCTGTCTGTCTGTCTGTCTGTCTTAGTCTGTCTGTCTGTCTGTCTGTTATGTGGTTAGTACTGTAGTCTACAGTGAAAGAATCTGTCTGTCTGTCTGTTAGTACTGGTTAGTACTGTAGTCTTACAGTGAAAGGTCTGTCTGTCTGTCTGTTGTGTGGTCTTAGTACTGTAGTCTACAGTGAAAGAGTCTGTCTGTCTGTTATGTGGTTAGTACTGTAGTCTACAGTGAAAGAGTCTGTCTGTCTGTCTGTTATGTTATGTGGTTAGTACTGTAGTCTACAGTGAAAGAGTCTGTCTGTCTGTCTGTCTGTCTGTCTGTCTGTCTGTCTGTCTGTCTGTTATGTGTTAGTACTGTCTGTCTACAGTGAAAGAGTCTGTCTGTCTGTCTGTTATGTGGTTAGTACTGTAGTCTACAGTGAAAGAGTCTGTCTGTCTGTCTGTTATGTGGTTAGTACTGTAGTCTACAGTGATGTGGTTGTACTGTAGTCTGTAGTCTACAGTGAAAGAGTCTGTCTGTCTGTCTGTCTGAAAGAGTTGTCTGTGGTTAGTACTGTAGTCTACAGTGAAAGAGTCTGTCTGTTATGTGGTTAGTACTGTAGTCTACAGTGAAAGAGTCTGTCTGTCTGTCTGTTATGTGGTTAGTACTGTAGTCTACAGTGAAAGAGTCTGTCTGTCTGCCTGTTATGTGGTTAGTACTGTAGTCTACAGTGAAAGAGTCTGTCTGTCTGTCTGTTATGTGGTTAGTACTGTAGTCTACAGTGAAAGAGTCTGTCTGTCTGTTATGTGGTTAGTACTGTAGTCTACAGTGAAAGAGTCTGTCTGTCTGTCTGTTATGTGGTTAGTACTGTAGTCTACAGTGAAAGGGTCTGTCTGTCTGTCTGTTATGTGGTTAGTACTGTAGTCTACAGTGAAAGTCTGTCTGTCTGTTATGTGGTTAGTACTGTAGTCTACAGTGAAAGATGTCTGTCTGTCTGTCTGTGTTATGTGGTTAGTACTGTAGTCTACAGTGAAAGAGTCTGTCTGTCTGTTATGTGGTTAGTATGTGGTTAGTACTGTAGTCCACAGTGAAAGGGTCTGTCTGTCTGTCTGTCTGTCTGTCTGTCTGTCTGTTATGTGGTTAGTACTGTAGTCTACAGTGAAAGAGTCTGTCTGTCTGTCTGTCTGTCTGTCTGTCTGTCTGTCTGTCTGTCTGTCTGTTATGTGGTTAGTACTGTAGTCTACAGTGAAAGTCTGTCTGTCTGTTATGTGGTTAGTACTGTAGTCTACAGTGAAAGAGTCTGTCTGTCTGTCTGTCTGTCTGTCTGTCTGTCTGTTATGTGGTTAGTACTGTAGTCTACAGTGAAAGGGTCTGTCTGTATGTCTGTCTGTTATGTGGTTAGCACTGTAGTCTACAGTGAAAGGGTCTGTCTGTCTGTTATGTGGTTAGTACTGTAGTCTACAGTGAAAGTCTGTCTGCCTGTTATGTGGTTAGGTTCTACAGTACTGTCTGTCTGTTAGTCTGTAGTCTACAGTGAAAGAGTCTGTCTGTCTGTCTGTTATGTGGTTAGTACTGTAGTCTACAGTGAAAGTCTGTCTGTCTGTTATGTGGTTAGTACTGTAGTCTACAGTGAAAGAGTCTGTCTGTCTGTCTGTTATGTGGTTAGTACTGTAGTCTACAGTGAAAGTCTGTCTGTCTGTCTGTCTGTCTGTTATGTGGTTAGTACTGTAGTCTACAGTGAAAGTCTGTCTGTCTGTTATGTGGTTAGTACTGTAGTCTACAGTGAAAGTCTGTCTGCCTGTTATGTGGTTAGTACTGTAGTCTACAGTGAAAGTCTGTCTGCCTGTTATGTGGTTAGTACTGTAGTCTGTAGTCTAGTGAAAGTCTGTCTGCCTGTTATGTGGTTAGTACTGTAGTCTACAGTGAAATAGTCTGTCTGTCTGTCTGTTATGTGGTTAGTACTGTAGTCTACAGTGAAAGGGTCTGTCTGTCTGTCTGTTATGTGGTTAGTACTGTAGTCTACAGTGAAAGTCTGTCTGTCTGTCTGTTATGTGGTTAGTACTGTAGTCTACAGTGAATGAGTCTGTCTGTCTGTTATGTGGTTAGTACTGTAGTCTACAGTGAAAGAGTCTGTCTGTCTGTCTGTTATGTGGTTAGTACTGTAGTCTACAGTGAAAGAGTCTGTCTGTCTGTCTGTTATGTGGTTAGTACTGTAGTCTACAGTGAAAGAGTCTGTCTGTCTGTCTGTCTGTCTGTCTGTCTGTCTGTCTGTCTGTCTGTCTGTCTGTTACGTGGTTAGTACTGTAGTCTACAGTGAAAGAGTCTGTCTGTCTGTCTGTTATGTGGTTAGTACTGTAGTCTACAGTGAAAGAGTCTGTCTGTCTGTTATGTGGTTAGTACTGTAGTCTACAGTGAAAGAGTCTGTCTGTTATGTGGTTAGTACTGTAGTCTACAGTGAAAGAGTCTGTCTGTCTGTCTGTCTGTCTGTCTGTCTGTCTGTCTGTCTGTCTGTTATGTGGTTAGTACTGTAGTCTACAGTGAAAGGGTATATCTGTCTGTTAAGTGGCTAGTACTGTAGTCTACAGTGAAAGGGTCTGTCTGTCTGTCTGTTATGTGGTTAGTACTGTAGTCCACAGTGAAAGAGTCTGTCTGTCTGTCTGTCTGTCTGTCTGTCTGTCTGTCTGTCTGTCTGTCTGTCTGTCTGTCTGTCTGTTATGTGGCTAGTACTGTAGTCCACAGTGAAAGAGTCTGTCTGTCTGTCTGTCTGTCTGTCTGTCTGTCTGTCTGTCTGTCTGTCTGTCTGTCTGTCTGTCTGTCTGTCTGTCTGTCTGTCTGTCTGTCTGTCTGTCTGTCTGTTATGTGGTTAGTACTGTAGTCCACAGTGAAAGAGTCTGTCTGTCTGTCTGTCTGTCTGTCTGTCTGTCTGTCTGTCTGTCTGTCTGTCTGTCTGTCTGTCTGTCTGTCTGTCTGTTATGTGGCTAGTACTGTAGTCTACTCTCCCCAGTGTACATTTAATTTATTTTGTCATGAAACGAGACTCCCAATCACAGCCCTATGAGACTCCCAATCACAGCTCTATGAGACTCCCAATCACAGCTCTATGAGACTCCCAATCACAGCTCTATGAGACTCCCAATCACAGCCCTGAGACTCCCAATCACAGCTCTACGAGACTCCCAATCACAGCTCTATGAGACTCCCAATCACAGCCCCATGAGACTCCCAATCACAGCTCTATGAGACTCCCAATCACAGCTCTATGAGACTCCCAATCACAGCCCCATGAGACTCCCAATCACAGCTCTATGAGACTCCCAATCACAGCTCTATGAGACTCCCAATCACAGCTCTATGAGACTCCCAATCACAGCTCTATGAGACTCCCAATCACAGCCCCATGAGACTCCCAATCACAGCTCTATGAGACTCCCAATCACAGCTCTATGAGACTCCCAATCACAGCTCTATGAGACTCCCAATCACAGCTCTGAGACTCCCAATCACAGCCCTATGAGACTCCCAATCACAGCTCTATGAGACTCCCAATCACAGCTCTATGAGACTCCCAATCACAGCCGGTTATGATACAGCCGGTAAAGAGTCTGTGGAGCCAGCCTGACACACACACACACACACACACACACACACACACACACACACACACACACACACACACACACACACACACACACACACACTGTGGAGCCAGCCTGACAGTCAATCCCATTACCTCTCAGCAGGGTAAGGGAGAAGCTGCTCTGTTCTGCGCACACACACACACACACACACACACACACACACACACACACACACACACACACACACACACACACACACACACACACACACACACACACACACACACACACACACAGGGTTATACAGCGAACTGAAAGCAAGGTCATGACTTAAATCTGTTTGGTGTCAATGAAAGAATATTAATCAGTGTGATAAGATGGGAATGTGTTCTCCTCTCCTCTTCTCTTTCCCTCCTCTCCTCTTCCTCCTCCTCTTCTCTTTCCCTCCTCTCCTCTTCCTCCTCCTCCTCTTCTCTTTCCCTCCTCTCCTCTTCCTCCTCTCTTTCCCCCCCTCTCCTCTTCCTACTCTCCCCTTTTGTCCTCGCCTCTCTGCCCACTCCTCATCTCCGGTCTGGTCCTCTCCTCTCCTCTCCTCTCCTCTCCTCTCCTCTCCTCTCCTCTCCTCTCCTCTCCTCTCATCTCATCTCTCCCCCACACCTCTCCTCTGCTCTCCTCCTCTCCAATAGGAAGATCCTATCGAGCACAGATCCTATGAGCATAGATCCTACGAGCCCAGTATATTGGTGGACATGCAGGGGGCTGTAGATGTTTCCCCCTGGAGCTTTCTTTCTGTTACCTTGTGTTTGATCTCTCGCCCCCCTCCCTCCCAAACACTGTGTGTGTGTGTTTCTGTGTGTGTTTGATCTTGTTCTTCCCAAATGCCTGTGTACTCAGACACTCCATGTTCCCTCTAGAGATAGCATCTCACCCTGTCATACAGAAACACACACATAGGGATCAGTCAGACCCTCTCTCTCTGCTTCAGACCCTTCTCTCTCTGCTTCCCAAATGGCACCCTAGTCCCTATATAATGCACTACTGTTGAACAAGGGCTCTGTGTGTGTGTGTGTGTGTGTGTGTGTGTGTGTGTGTGTGTGTGTGTGTGTGTGTGTGTGTGTGTGTGTGTGTGTGTGTGTGTGTGTGTGTGTGTGTGTGTGTGTGTGTGTGTGTGTGTGTGTGTGTGTGTGTGTCTGTGTGATGGGAGAGAGAGGAGGGGAGGAGGTAGGATGGGAGAGAAAGGAGGGGAGGAGGGAGGATGGGAGAGAAAGGAGGGGAGGAGGTAGGATGGGAGAGAGAGAGGAAGGGAGGAGGATGGGAGAGAGAGGGGGAGAGAGAGGGAGGGAGGATGGGAGAGAGGTAGGAGGGAGAGGAGGTAGGATGGGAGAGAGAGGAGGTAGGGGAGGGGGAGGAGGGAGGATGGGAGAGAAAAGAGGTAGGATGGGAGAGAGAGGAGGGGAGGGGGGAGGATGGGAGAGAGAGGAGGGGAGGAGGCATGACTAACAGGGTGGTTTAGATATAGACATGACTAACAGGGTGGTTTAGATATAGACATGACTAACAGGGTGGTTTAGATATGGACATGACTAACAGGGTGGTTTAGATATGGACATGACTAACAGGGTGGTTTAGATATGGACGTGACTAACAGGGTGGTTTAGATATGGACATGACTAACAGGGTGGTTTAGATATGGACATGACTAACAGGGTGGTTTAGATATAGACATGACTAACAGGGTGGTTTAGATATGACTACATGACTAACAGGGTGGTTTAGATATGGACATGACTAACAGGGTGGTTTAGATATAGACATGACTAACAGGGTGGTTTAGATATGGACATGACTAACAGGGTGGTTTAGATATGGACATGACTAACAGGGTGGTTTAGATATAGACATGACTAACAGGGTGGTTTAGATATAGACATGACTAACAGGGTGGTTTAGATATGGACATGACTAACAGGGTGGTTTAGATATAGACATGACTAACAGGGTGGTTTAGATATAGACATGACTAACAGGGTGGTTTAGACATGACTAACAGGGTGGTTTAGATATGGACATGACTAACAGGGTGGTTTAGATATGGACATGACTAACAGGGTGGTTTAGATATAGACATGACTAACAGGGTGGTTTAGATAGACATGACTAACAGGGTGGTTTAGATATGGACATGACTAACAGGGTGGTTTAGATATGGACATGACTAACAGGGTGGTTTAGATATAGACATGACTAACAGGGTGGTTTAGATATAGACATGACTAACAGGGTGGTTTAGATATGGACATGACTAACAGGGTGGTTTAGATATAGACATGACTAACAGGGTGGTTTAGATATAGACATGACTAACAGGGTGGTTTAGATATAGACATGACTAACAGGGTGGTTTAGATATAGACATGACTAACAGGGTGGTTTAGATATAGACATGACTAACAGGGTGGTTTAGACATGACTAACAGGGTGGTTTAGACATGACTAACAGGGTGGTTTAGATATAGACATGACTAACAGGGTGGTTTAGATATAGACATGACTAACAGGGTGGTTTAGATATGGACATGACTAACAGGGTGGTTTAGATATAGACATGACTAACAGGGTGGTTTAGATATAGACATGACTAACAGGGTGGTTTAGATATAGACATGACTAACAGGGTGGTTTAGATATGGACATGACTAACAGGGTGGTTTAGATATAGACATGACTAACAGGGTGGTTTAGACATGACCAACAGGGTGGTTTAGATATGGACATGACTAACAGGGTGGTTTAGATATAGACATGACTAACAGGGTGGTTTAGATATGGACATGACTAACAGGGTGGTTTAGATATAGACATGACTAACAGGGTGGTTTAGACATGACTAACAGGGTGGTTTAGATATAGACATGACTAACAGGGTGGTTTAGATATGGACATGACTAACAGGGTGGTTTAGATATGACATGACTAACAGGGTGGTTTAGATATAGACATGACTAACAGGGTGGTTTAGATATGGACATGACTAACAGGGTGGTTTAGATATGGACATGACTAACAGGGTGGTTTAGATATGGACATGACTAACAGGGTGGTTTAGATATAGACATGACTAACAGGGTGGTTTAGATATAGACATGACTAACAGGGTGGTTTAGACATGACTAACAGGGTGGTTTAGATATAGACATGACTAACAGGGTGGTTTAGATATAGACATGACTAACAGGGTGGTTTAGATATGGACATGACTAACAGGGTGGTTTAGATATGGACATGACTAACAGGGTGGTTTAGATATGGACATGACTAACAGGGTGGTTTAGATATGGACATGACTAACAGGGTGGTTTAGATATGGACATGACTAACAGGGTGGTTTATAGACATGACTAACAGGGTGGTTTAGATATGGACATGACTAACAGGGTGGTTTAGATATAGACATGACTAACAGGGTGGTTTAGATATGGACATGACTAACAGGGTGGTTTAGATATGGACATGACTAACAGGGTGGTTTAGATATGGACATGACTAACAGGGTGGTTTAGATATGGACATGACTAACAGGGTGGTTTAGACATGACTAACAGGGTGGTTTAGATATGGACATGACTAACAGGGTGGTTTAGATATAGACATGACTAACAGGGTGGTTTAGATATAGACATGACTAACAGGGTGGTTTAGATATGGACATGACTAACAGGGTGGTTTAGATATGGACATGACTAACAGGGTGGTTTAGATATGGACATGACTAACAGGGTGGTTTAGATATGGACATGACTAACAGGGTGGTTTAGATATGGACATGACTAACAGGGTGGTTTAGATATGACTTGGTTTAGATATGACATGACTAACAGGGTGGTTTAGACATGACTAACAGGGTGGTTTAGATATGGACATGACTAACAGGGTGGTTTAGATATGGACATGACTAACAGGGTGGTTTAGATATAGACATGACTAACAGGGTGGTTTAGACATGACCAACAGGGTGGTTTAGATATGGACATGACTAACAGGGTGGTTTAGATATAGACATGACTAACAGGGTGGTTTAGATATGGACATGACTAACAGGGTGGTTTAGATATAGACATGACTAACAGGGTGGTTTAGACATGACTAACAGGGTGGTTTAGATATAGACATGACTAACAGGGTGGTTTAGATATGGACATGACTAACAGGGTGGTTTAGATATAGACATGACTAACAGGGTGGTTTAGATATAGACATGACTAACAGGGTGGTTTAGACATGACTAACAGGGTGGTTTAGATATGGACATGACTAACAGGGTGGTTTAGATATAGACATGACTAACAGGGTGGTTTAGATATAGACATGACTAACAGGGTGGTTTAGATATAGACATGACTAACAGGGTGGTTTAGACATGACTAACAGGGTGGTTTAGATATGGACATGACTAACAGGGTGGTTTAGATATGGACATGACTAACAGGGTGGTTTAGATATGGACATGACTAACAGGGTGGTTTAGATATGGACATGACTAACAGGGTGGTTTAGATATGGACATGACTAACAGTGTGGTTTAGACATGACTAACAGGGTGGTTTAGATATGGACATGACTAACAGGGTGGTTTAGATATAGACATGACTAACAGGGTGGTTTAGATATAGACATGACTAACAGTGTGGTTTAGACATGACTAACAGGGTGGTTTAGATATAGACATGACTAACAGGGTGGTTTAGATATAGACATGACTAACAGGGTGGTTTAGACATGACTAACAGGGTGGTTTAGATATGGACATGACTAACAGGGTGGTTTAGATATGGACATGACTAACAGGGTGGTTTAGATATAGACATGACTAACAGGGTGGTTTAGATATGGACATGACTAACAGGGTGGTTTAGATATGGACATGACTAACAGGGTGGTTTAGATATGGACATGACTAACAGGGTGGTTTAGATATGGACATGACTAACAGGGTGGTTTAGATATGGACATGACTAACAGGGTGGTTTAGATATGGACATGACTAACAGGGTGGTTTAGATATGACTAACAGGGTGGTTTAGATATAGACATGATTAACAGGGTGGTTTAGATATAGACATGACTAACAGGGTGGTTTAGATATGACATGACTAACAGGGTGGTTTAGATATGGACATGACTAACAGGGTGGTTTAGATATAGACATGACTAACAGGGTGGTTTAGATATAGACATGACTAACAGGGTGGTTTAGATATGGACATGACTAACAGGGTGGTTTAGATATAGACATGACTAACAGGGTGGTTTAGATATGGACATGACTAACAGGGTGGTTTAGATATAGACATGACTAACAGGGTGGTTTAGATATGGACATGACTAACAGGGTGGTTTAGATATAGACATGACTAACAGGGTGGTTTAGATATGGACATGACTAACAGGGTGGTTTAGATATAGACATGACTAACAGGGTGGTTTAGATATGGACATGACTAACAGGGTGGTTTAGACATGACTAACAGGGTGGTTTAGATATAGACATGACTAACAGGGTGGTTTAGATATAGACATGACTAACAGGGTGGTTTAGATATGACATGACTAACAGGGTGGTTTAGATATGGACATGACTAACAGGGTGGTTTAGATATAGACATGACTAACAGGGTGGTTTAGATATGGACATGACTAACAGGGTGGTTTAGATATAGACATGACTAACAGGGTGGTTTAGATATGGACATGACTAACAGGGTGGTTTAGATATGGACATGACTAACAGGGTGGTTTAGATATGGACATGACTAACAGGGTGGTTTAGATATGGACATGACTAACAGTGTGGTTTAGACATGACTAACAGGGTGGTTTAGATATGGACATGACTAACAGGGTGGTTTAGATATAGACATGACTAACAGGGTGGTTTAGATATAGACATGACTAACAGGGTGGTTTAGACATGACTAACAGGGTGGTTTAGATATAGACATGACTAACAGGGTGGTTTAGATATGGACATGACTAACAGGGTGGTTTAGATATAGACATGACTAACAGGGTGGTTTAGATATGGACATGACTAACAGGGTGGTTTAGATATGGACATGACTAACAGGGTGGTTTAGATATGGACATGACTAACAGGGTGGTTTAGATATAGACATGACTAACAGGGTGGTTTAGATATGACATGACTAACAGGGTGGTTTAGATATGGACATGACTAACAGGGTGGTTTAGATATGGACATGACTAACAGGGTGGTTTAGATATGGACATGACTAACAGGGTGGTTTAGATATGGACATGACTAACAGGGTGGTTTAGATATGGACATGACTAACAGGGTGGTTTAGATATGGACATGACTAACAGGGTGGTTTAGATTTAGACATGACTAACAGGGTGGTTTAGATATGGACATGACTAACAGGGTGGTTTAGATATGGGGTGGTTTACATGACTAACAGGGTGGTTTAGATATAGACATGACTAACAGGGTGGTTTAGATATAGACATGACAACAGTGAGACATAACAGGGTGGTTTAGATATAGACATGACTAACAGGGTGGTTTAGATATAGACATGACTAACAGGGTGGTTTAGATATAGACATGACTAACAGGGTGGTTTAGATATAGACATGACTAACAGGGTGGTTTAGATATGGACATGACTAACAGGGTGGTTTAGATATAGACATGACTAACAGGGTGGTTTAGATATAGACATGACTAACAGGGTGGTTTAGATATGGACATGACTAACAGGGTGGTTTAGATATGGACATGACTAACAGGGTGGTTTAGATATGGACATGACTAACAGGGTGGTTTAGATATGGACATGACTAACAGGGTGGTTTAGATATGGACATGACTAACAGGGTGGTTTAGATATGACTAACAGGGTGGTTTAGATATAGACATGACTAACAGGGTGGTTTAGACATGACTAACAGGGTGGTTTAGATATGGACATGACTAACAGGGTGGTTTAGATATGGACATGACTAACAGGGTGGTTTAGATATAGACATGACTAACAGGGTGGTTTAGACATGACCAACAGGGTGGTTTAGATATGGACATGACTAACAGGGTGGTTTAGATATAGACATGACTAACAGGGTGGTTTAGATATGGACATGACTAACAGGGTGGTTTAGATATAGACATGACTAACAGGGTGGTTTAGACATGACTAACAGGGTGGTTTAGATATAGACATGACTAACAGGGTGGTTTAGATATGGACATGACTAACAGGGTGGTTTAGATATAGACATGACTAACAGGGTGGTTTAGATATAGACATGACTAACAGGGTGGTTTAGACATGACTAACAGGGTGGTTTAGATATGGACATGACTAACAGGGTGGTTTAGATATAGACATGACTAACAGGGTGGTTTAGACATGACTAACAGGGTGGTTTAGATATAGACATGACTAACAGGGTGGTTTAGATATGGACATGACTAACAGGGTGGTTTAGATATAGACATGACTAACAGGGTGGTTTAGATATAGACATGACTAACAGGGTGGTTTAGACATGACTAACAGGGTGGTTTAGATATGGACATGACTAACAGGGTGGTTTAGATATAGACATGACTAACAGGGTGGTTTAGATATGGACATGACTAACAGGGTGGTTTAGATATGGACATGACTAACAGGGTGGTTTAGATATGGACATGACTAACAGGGTGGTTTAGATATGGACATGACTAACAGTGTGGTTTAGACATGACTAACAGGGTGGTTTAGATATGGACATGACTAACAGGGTGGTTTAGATATAGACATGACTAACAGGGTGGTTTAGATATAGACATGACTAACAGTGTGGTTTAGACATGACTAACAGGGTGGTTTAGATATAGACATGACTAACAGGGTGGTTTAGATATGGACATGACTAACAGGGTGGTTTAGATATAGACATGACTAACAGGGTGGTTTAGATATGGACATGACTAACAGGGTGGTTTAGATATGGACATGACTAACAGGGTGGTTTAGATATGGACATGACTAACAGGGTGGTTTAGATATGGACATGACTAACAGGGTGGTTTAGATATGGACATGACTAACAGGGTGGTTTAGATATGACTAACAGGGTGGTTTAGATATAGACATGACTAACAGGGTGGTTTAGATATGGACATGACTAACAGGGTGGTTTAGATATGGACATGACTAACAGGGTGGTTTAGATATAGACATGACTAACAGGGTGGTTTAGATATAGACATGACTAACAGGGTGGTTTAGACATGACCAACAGGGTGGTTTAGATATGGACATGACTAACAGGGTGGTTTAGATATAGACATGACTAACAGGGTGGTTTAGACATGACTAACAGGGTGGTTTAGATATAGACATGACTAACAGGGTGGTTTAGATATGGACATGACTAACAGGGTGGTTTAGATATAGACATGACTAACAGGGTGGTTTAGATATAGACATGACTAACAGGGTGGTTTAGATATGGACATGACTAACAGGGTGGTTTAGATATGGACATGACTAACAGGGTGGTTTAGATATGGACATGACTAACAGGGTGGTTTAGATATGGACATGACTAACAGGGTGGTTTAGATATGGACATGACTAACAGGGTGGTTTAGATATGGACATGACTAACAGGGTGGTTTAGATATGACTAACAGGGTGGTTTAGATATAGACATGACTAACAGGGTGGTTTAGATATGGACATGACTAACAGGGTGATTTAGATATGGACATGACTAACAGGGTGGTTTAGATATAGACATGACTAACAGGGTGGTTTAGATATAGACATGACTAACAGGGTGGTTTAGACATGACCAACAGGGTGGTTTAGATATGGACATGACTAACAGGGTGGTTTAGATATAGACATGACTAACAGGGTGGTTTAGATATGGACATGACTAACAGGGTGGTTTAGATATAGACATGACTAACAGGGTGGTTTAGACATGACTAACAGGGTGGTTTAGATATAGACATGACTAACAGGGTGGTTTAGATATGGACATGACTATAAGGGTGGTTTAGATATAGACATGACTAACAGGGTGGTTTAGATATAGACATGACTAACAGGGTGGTTTAGACATGACTAACAGGGTGGTTTAGATATGGACATGACTAACAGGGTGGTTTAGATATAGACATGACTAACAGGGTGGTTTAGATATAGACATGACTAACAGGGTGGTTTAGACATGACTAACAGGGTGGTTTAGATATGGACATGACTAACAGGGTGCTCAAACCTTCTCCAACCTATCTCCTGATTCTGCCTCCTCAACCCTCCTCTCCTCCCTTTCTGCATCCTTTGACTCTCTATGTCCCCTATCCTCCAGGCCGGCTTAGTCCTCCCTCCCGCTCCCGTGGCTCGACGACTCATTGCGAGCTCACAGAACAGGGCTCCGGTTTAGCCGAGCGGAAATGGAGGAAAACTGCCTCCCTGCGGACCTGACATCCTTTCACTCCCTCCTCTCTACATTTTCCTCTTTTAGATATGGACTCTCTCTGCTGCTAAAGCCACTTTCTACCACTCTAAATTCCAAGCATCTGCCTCTAACCCTAGGAAGCTCTTTGCAACCTTCTCCTCCCTCCTGAATCCTCCTCCCCCTCCCCCTCCTCCCTCTCTGCAGATGACTTGACAACCATTTTGAAAATGAAGGTCGTTTAGACATCCGATCCTCGTTGCTTTAGTCAAACATGACACCGGGTGGTTCTGCTCACACTGACCTACCCTGTGCTTGACCTCTTTCTCCCCTCTCTTCCAGATGAAATCTCGGGTCTTTAGTGACGACCGGCCGCCCCTACAACCTGCCCGCTTGACCCTATCCCCTCCTCTCTTCTCCAGACCATTTCCGGAGACCTCCTCCCTTACCTCACTAACGCTCATCAACTCATCCCTGACCGCTGGTTTAGATCCCTTCCATCTTCAAGAGAGCGGAGTTGCACCCCTTCTGAAAAAACCTACACTCGATCCCTCCGATGTCAACAACTACAGACCAGTATCCCTTCTTTCTTTTCTCTCCAAAACTCTTGAACGTGCCGTTTAGATTGGCCAGCTCTCCCGGTTTATCTCTCTCAGAATGACCTTCTTGATCCAAATCAGTCAGGTTTCAAGACTAGTCATTCAACTGAGACTGCTCTTCTCTGTATCACGGAGGCGCTCCGCACTGCTAAAGCTAACTCTCTCTCCTCTGCTCTCATCCTTCTAGACCTGATCGGCTGCCTTCGATACTGTGAACCATCAGATCCTCCTCTCCACCCTCTCCGAGTTGGGCATCTCCGGTGGTTTAGATATGCCCACGCTGGATTGCGTCCTGACCTGACAGGTCGCTCCTACCAGGTGGCGTGGCGAGAATCCGTCTCCACACCACGTGCTCTCACCACTGGTGTCCCCAGGGCTCTGTTCTAGGCCCTCTCCTATTCTCGCTATACACCAAGTCACTTGGCTCTGTCATAACCTCACATGGTCTCTCCTATCATTGCTATGCAGACGGTTTACAATTAATCTTCTCCTTTTAGATTCTGATGACCAGGTGGCGAATCGCATCTCTGCATGTCTGGCAGACATATCCGTGTGATGACGGATCACCACCTGGTTTAGAGCTGAACTCGGCAAGACGGAGCTGCTCTTCCTCCCGGGAAGGACTGCCTAACGTTTTATGATCTCGCCATCACGGGTTGACAACTCCATTGTGTCCTCCTCCCAGAGCGCTAAGAACCTTGGCGTGATCCTGGACAACACCCTGTCGTTCTCAACTAACATCAAGGCGGTGGCCCGTTCCTGATAGGTTCATGCTCTACAACATCCGCAGAGTACGACATGACCTGCCTCACACAGGAAGCGGCGCAGGTCCTAATCCAGGGGCACTTGTCATCTCCCAGTCTGGATTACTGCAACTCGCTGTTGGCTGGGCTCCCTGCCTGTGCCATTAAACCCCTACAACTCATCCAGAACGCCGCAGCCCGTCTGGTGTTCAACCTTCCCAAGTTCTCTCACGTGACCCCGCTCCTCCGCTCCCCTCCACTGGCTTCCAGTTGAAGATATGGACATCCGCTACAAGACCATGGTGCTTGCCTGACTACGGAGCTGTGAGGGGAACGGCACCTCAGTACCTCCAGGCTCTGATCAGGCCCTACACCCAAACAAGGGCACTGCGTTCATCCACCTCTGGCCTGGTTTAGCCTCCCTACCACTGAGGAAGTACAGTTTTAGATATCAGCCCAGTCAAAACTGTTCTAACTCTGGCCCCCAATGGTGGAACAAACTCCTCACGACGCCAGGACAGCGGAGTCAATCACCACCTTCCGGAGACACCTGAAACCCCACCTCTTTAAGGAATACCTAGGATAGGATAAAGTAATCCTCTCACCCCCTCCCCTGAAAAGATTTAGATGCACTACTGTTCCACTGGAGGTCATAAGGTGAATGCACCAATTTGTAAGTCGCTCTGGATAAGAGCGTCTGCTAAATGACTTAAATGTAAATGTAAATGTAACAGGGTGGTTTAGATATGGACATGACTAACAGGGTGGTTTAGATATGGACATGACTAACAGGGTGGTTTAGATATGGACATGACTAACAGGGTGGTTTAGATATAGACATGACTAACAGGGTGGTTTAGATATGGACATGACTAACAGTGTGGTTTAGACATGACTAACAGGGTGGTTTAGATATGGACATGACTAACAGGGTGGTTTAGATATAGACATGACTAACAGGGTGGTTTAGATATAGACATGACTAACAGTGTGGTTTAGACATGACTAACAGGGTGGTTTAGATATAGACATGACTAACAGGGTGGTTTAGACATGACTAACAGGGTGGTTTAGATATAGACATGACTAACAGGGTGGTTTAGATATGGACATGACTAACAGGGTGGTTTAGATATAGACATGACTAACAGGGTGGTTTAGATATAGACATGACTAACAGGGTGGTTTAGATATAGACATGACTAACAGGGTGGTTTAGATATGGACATGACTAACAGGGTGGTTTAGATATAGACATGACCAACAGGGTGGTTTAGATATAGACATGACTAACAGGGTGGTTTAGATATAGACATGACTAACAGGGTGGTTTAGATATAGACATGACTAACAGGGTGGTTTAGATATGGACATGACTAACAGGGTGGTTTAGACATGACTAACAGGGTGGTTTAGATATAGACATTACTAACAGGGTGGTTTAGATATAGACATGACTAACAGGGTGGTTTAGATATAGACATGACTAACAGGGTGGTTTAGATATAGAAATGACTAACAGGGTGGTTTAGATATAGACATGACTAACAGGGTGGTTTAGATATGGACATGACTAACAGGGTGGTTTAGATATGACTAACAGGGTGGTTTAGATATGGACATGACTAACAGGGTGGTTTAGATATAGACATGACTAACAGGGTGGTTTAGATATAGACATGACTAACAGGGTGGTTTAGATATAGACATGACTAACAGGGTGGTTTAGATATGGACATGACTAACAGGGTGGTTTAGATATGACTAACAGGGTGGTTTATATATAGACATGACTAACAGGGTGGTTTAGATATGGACATGACTAACAGGGTGGTTTAGATATAGACATGACTAACAGGGTGGTTTAGATATAGATATGACTAACATGGTGGTTTAGATATGGACATGACTAACAGGGTGGTTTAGATATGGACATGACTAACAGGGTGGTTTAGATATGGACATGACTAACAGGGTGGTTTAGATATGGACATGACTAACAGGGTTGTTTAGATATGACTAACATGGTGGTTTAGATATAGACATGACTAACAGGGTGGTTTAGATATGGACATGACTAACAGGGTGGTTTAGATATGGACATGACTAACAGGGTGGTTTAGATATAGACATGACTAACAGGGTGGTTTAGATATAGACATGACTAACAGGGTGGTTTAGATATGGACATGACTAACAGGGTGGTTTAGATATAGACATGACTAACAGGGTGGTTTAGATATAGACATGACTAACAGGGTGGTTTAGATATGACTAACAGGGTGGTTTAGACATGACTAACAGGGTGGTTTAGATATAGACATGACTAACAGGGTGGTTTAGATATGACTAACAGGGTGGTTTAGACATGACTAACAGGGTGGTTTAGATATAGACATGACTAACAGGGTGGTTTAGATATAGACATGACTAACAGGGTGGTTTAGATATAGACATGACTAACAGGGTGGTTTAGATATGGACATGACTAACAGGGTGGTTTAGATATAGACATGACTAACAGGGTGGTTTAGATATGGACATGACTAACAGGGTGGTTTAGATATGGACATGACTAACAGGGTGGTTTAGATATGGACATGACTAACAGGGTGGTTTAGATATAGACATGACTAACAGGGTGGTTTAGATATGGACATGACTAACAGGGTGGTTTAGATATGGACATGACTAACAATGACATGACTAACAGGTGGTTTAGATATGGACATGACTAACAGGGTGGTTTAGATATGACATGACTAACAGGGTGGTTTAGATATAGACATGACTAACAGGGTGGTTTAGATGACTAACAGGGTGGTTTAGATATAGACATGACTAACAGGGTGGTTTAGATATGGACATGACTAACAGGGTGGTTTAGATATAGACATGACTAACAGGGTGGTTTAGATATGGACATGACTAACAGGGTGGTTTAGATATGACTAACAGGGTGGTTTAGATATGGACATGACTAACAGGGTGGTTTAGATATAGACATGACTAACAGGGTGGTTTAGATATAGACATGACTAACAGGGTGGTTTAGATATAGACATGACTAACAGGGTGGTTTAGATATAGACATGACTAACAGGGTGGTTTAGATATAGACATGACTAACAGGGTGGTTAGATATGACTAACAGGGTGGTTTAGACATGACTAACAGGGTGGTTTAGATATGACTAACATGGTGGTTTAGATATAGACATGACTAACAGGGTGGTTTAGATATGACTAACAGGGTGGTTTAGATATAGACATGACTAACAGGGTGGTTTAGATATGACTAACAGGGTGGTTTAGACATGACTAACAGGGTGGTTTAGATATAGACATGACTAACAGGGTGGTTTAGATATAGACATGACTAACAGGGTGGTATAGATATGACTAACAGGGTGGTTTAGACATGACTAACAGGGTGGTTTAGATATGACTAACATGGTGGTTTAGATATAGACATGACTAACAGGGTGGTTTAGATATGACTAACAGGGTGGTTTAGATATGGACATGACTAACAGGGTGGTTTAGATATAGACATGACTAACAGGGTGGTTTAGATATAGACATGACTAACAGTGTGGTTTAGACATGACTAACAGGGTGGTTTAGATATAGACATGACTAACAGGGTGGTTTAGACATGACTAACAGGGTGGTTTAGATATAGACATGACTAACAGGGTGGTTTAGATATGGACATGACTAACAGGGTGGTTTAGATATAGACATGACTAACAGGGTGGTTTAGATATAGACATGACTAACAGGGTGGTTTAGATATAGACATGACTAACAGGGTGGTTTAGATATGGACATGACTAACAGGGTGGTTTAGATATAGACATGACCAACAGGGTGGTTTAGATATAGACATGACTAACAGGGTGGTTTAGATATAGACATGACTAACAGGGTGGTTTAGATATAGACATGACTAACAGGGTGGTTTAGATATGGACATGACTAACAGGGTGGTTTAGACATGACTAACAGGGTGGTTTAGATATAGACATTACTAACAGGGTGGTTTAGATATAGACATGACTAACAGGGTGGTTTAGATATAGACATGACTAACAGGGTGGTTTAGATATAGAAATGACTAACAGGGTGGTTTAGATATAGACATGACTAACAGGGTGGTTTAGATATGGACATGACTAACAGGGTGGTTTAGATATGACTAACAGGGTGGTTTAGATATGGACATGACTAACAGGGTGGTTTAGATATAGACATGACTAACAGGGTGGTTTAGATATAGACATGACTAACAGGGTGGTTTAGATATAGACATGACTAACAGGGTGGTTTAGATATGGACATGACTAACAGGGTGGTTTAGATATGACTAACAGGGTGGTTTATATATAGACATGACTAACAGGGTGGTTTAGATATGGACATGACTAACAGGGTGGTTTAGATATGACTAACAGGGTGGTTTAGATATGGACATGACTAACAGGGTGGTTTAGATATGGACATGACTAACAGGGTGGTTTAGATATGGACATGACTAACAGGGTGGTTTAGATATGGACATGACTAACAGGGTGGTTTAGATATGGACATGACTAACAGGGTGGTTTAGATATGACATGACTAACAGGGTGGTTTAGATATAGACATGACTAACAGGGTGGTTTAGATATGGACATGACTAACAGGGTGGTTTAGATATGGACATGACTAACAGGGTGGTTTAGATATAGACATGACTAACAGGGTGGTTTAGATATAGACATGACTAACAGGGTGGTTTAGATATAGACATGACTAACAGGGTGGTTTAGAGACTAACAGGGTGGTTTAGACATGACTAACAGGGTGGTTTAGATATAGACATGACTAACAGGGTGGTTTAGATATGACTAACAGGGTGGTTTAGACATGACTAACAGGGTGGTTTAGATATAGACATGACTAACAGGGTGGTTTAGATATAGACATGACTAACAGGGTGGTTTAGATATAGACATGACTAACAGGGTGGTTTAGATATGGACATGACTAACAGGGTGGTTTAGATATAGACATGACTAACAGGGTGGTTTAGATATGGACATGACTAACAGGGTGGTTTAGACATGACTAACAGGGTGGTTTAGATATGGACATGACTAACAGGGTGGTTTAGATATAGACATGACTAACAGGGTGGTTTAGATATGGACATGACTAACAGGGTGGTTTAGATATGGACATGACTAACAGGGTGGTTTAGATATGGACATGACTAACAGGGTGGTTTAGACATGACTAACAGGGTGGTTATATATGGACATGACTAACAGGGTGGTTTAGATATGGACATGACTAACAGGGTGGTTTAGATATAGACATGACTAACAGGGTGGTTTAGACATGACTAACAGGGTGGTTTAGATATAGACATGACTAACAGGGTGGTTTAGATATGGACATGACTAACAGGGTGGTTTAGATATAGACATGACTAACAGGGTGGTTTAGATATGGACATGACTAACAGGGTGGTTTAGATATGACTAACAGGGTGGTTTAGATATGGACATGACTAACAGGGTGGTTTAGATATAGACATGACTAACAGGGTGGTTTAGATATAGACATGACTAACAGGGTGGTTTAGATATAGACATGACTAACAGGGTGGTTTAGATATAGACATGACTAACAGGGTGGTTTAGATATAGACATGACTAACAGGGTGGTATAGATATGACTAACAGGGTGGTTTAGACATGACTAACAGGGTGGTTTAGATATGACTAACATGGTGGTTTAGATATAGACATGACTAACAGGGTGGTTTAGATATGACTAACAGGGTGGTTTAGATATAGACATGACTAACAGGGTGGTTTAGATATGACTAACAGGGTGGTTTAGACATGACTAACAGGGTGGTTTAGATATAGACATGACTAACAGGGTGGTTTAGATATGACTAACAGGGTGGTTTAGACATGACTAACAGGGTGGTTTAGATATAGACATGACTAACAGGGTGGTTTAGATATGGACATGACTAACAGGGTGGTTTAGATATGACTAACAGGGTGGTTTAGATATGGACATGACTAACAGGGTGGTTTAGATATAGACATGACTAACAGGGTGGTTTAGATATAGACATGACTAACAGGGTGGTTTAGATATAGACATGACTAACAGGGTGGTTTAGATATGGACATGACTAACAGGGTGGTTTAGATATGGACATGACATGACTAACAGGGTGGTTTAGTGGTTTTAGATATGGACATGACTAACAGGGTGGTTTAGATATGGACATGACTAACAGGGTGGTTTAGATATAGACATGACTAACAGGGTGGTTTAGATATAGATATGACTAACAGGGTGGTTTAGATATGGACATGACTAACAGGGTGGTTTAGATATGGACATGACTAACAGGGTGGTTTAGATATGGACATGACTAACAGGGTGGTTTAGATATGGACATGACTAACAGGGTGGTTTAGATATGACTAACATGGTGGTTTAGATATAGACATGACTAACAGGGTGGTTTAGATATGGACATGACTAACAGGGTGGTTTAGATATGGACATGACTAACAGGGTGGTTTAGATATAGACATGACTAACAGGGTGGTTTAGATATAGACATGACTAACAGGGTGGTTTAGATATGGACATGACTAACAGGGTGGTTTAGATATAGACATGACTAACAGGGTGGTTTAGATATAGACATGACTAACAGGGTGGTTTAGATATGACTAACAGGGTGGTTTAGACATGACTAACAGGGTGGTTTAGATATGACATGACTAACAGGGTGGTTTAGATATATGACTAACAGGGTGGTTTAGACATGACTAACAGGGTGGTTTAGATATAGACATGACTAACAGGGTGGTTTAGATATAGACATGACTAACAGGGTGGTTTAGATATAGACATGGTTTAGATATGGACATGACTAACAGGGTGGTTTAGATATAGACATGACTAACAGGGTGGTTTAGATATGGACATGACTAACAGGGTGGTTTAGACATGACTAACAGGGTGGTTTAGATATGGACATGACTAACAGGGTGGTTTAGATATAGACATGACTAACAGGGTGGTTTAGATATGGACATGACTAACAGGGTGGTTTAGATATGGACATGACTAACAGGGTGGTTTAGATATAGACATGACTAACAGAGTGGTTTAGATATAGACATGACTAACAGGGTGGTATAGATATGACTAACAGGGTGGTTTAGACATGACTAACAGGGTGGTTTAGATATGACTAACATGGTGGTTTAGATATAGACATGACTAACAGGGTGGTTTAGATATGACTAACAGGGTGGTTTAGATATAGACATGACTAACAGGGTGGTTTAGATATGACTAACAGGGTGGTTTAGACATGACTAACAGGGTGGTTTAGATATAGACATGACTAACAGGGTGGTTTAGATATGACTAACAGGGTGGTTTAGACATGACTAACAGGGTGGTTTAGATATAGACATGACTAACAGGGTGGTTTAGATATGGACATGACTAACAGGGTGGTTTAGATATAGACATGACTAACAGGGTGGTTTAGATATGGACATGACTAACAGGGTGGTTTAGATATAGACATGACTAACAGGGTGGTTTAGATATAGACATGACTAACTGGGTGGTTTAGACATGACTAACAGGGTGGTTTAGATATGGACATGACTAACAGGGTGGTTTAGATATGGACATGACTAACAGGGTGGTTTAGATATAGACATGACTAACAGGGTGGTTTAGATATAGACATGACTAACAGGGTGGTTTAGATATAGACATGACTAACAGGGTGGTTTAGATATAGACATGACTAACAGGGTGGTTTAGATATGGACATGACTAGACATAGATGGAGGAGGGGGTACTCACATAGATGGAGGAGGGGGTAATCACATAGATGGAGGAGGGGGTAATCACATAGATGGAGGAGGGGTACTCACATAGATGGAGGAGGGAGTACTCACATAGATGGAGGAGGGGTAATCACATAGATGGAGGAGGGGTACTCACATAGATGGAGGAGGGGGTACTCACATAGATGGAGGAGGGGTACTCACATAGATGGAGGAGGGGGTACTCACATAGATGGAGGAGGGGTACTCACATAGATGGAGGAGGGGGTAATCACATAGATGGAGGAGGGGTACTCACATAGATGGAGGAGGGAGTACTCACATAGATGGAGGAGGGGTACTCACATAGATGGAGGAGGGGGTACTCACATAGATGGAGGGGGGTACTCACATAGATGGAGGGGGTACTCATAGATGGAGGAGGGGGTACTAATAGATGGAAGAGGGGGTACTTACATAGATGGAGGAGGGGTACTCACATAGATGGAGGAGGGGTACTCATAGATGGAGGAGGGGTACTCACATAGATGGAGGAGGGAGTACTCACATAGATGGAGGAGGGGGTACTCATAGATGGAGGAGGGGGTACTCACATAGATGGAGGAGGGAGTACTCACATAGATGGAGGAGGGGGTACTCACATAGATGGAGGAGGGGGTACTCATAGATGGAGGAGGGGTACTCACATAGATGGAGGAGGGGGTACTCACATAGATGGAGGAGGGGGTACTCACATAGATGGAGGAAGGGGTACTCACATAGATGGAGGAGGGGGTACTCACTCACATAGATGGAGGAGTGAGTACTCACATTGATGGAGGAGTGAGTACTCACATAGATGGAGGAGTGAGTACTCACATAGATGGAGGAGTGAGTACTCACATAGATGGAGGAGTGAGTACTCACATAGATGGAGGAGGGGGTACTCATAGATGGAGGAGGGGTACTCACATAGATGGAGGAGGGGGTACTCACATAGATGGAGGAGGGGGTACTCACATAGATGGAGGAGGGGGTACTCACATAGATGGAGGGGGGGGGGTAATCACATAGATGGAGGAGGGAGTAATGGTCCCAGTCATCATAAAGCACCAACACATAAAACGAAATGCTGGAAAGCATCTGGGATAAATCATATGGGGTCAGGTACTTTATCTAACACAACATCTATGGGGATTTGGTTGCTATGGTGACACCGTGGCTGGTGTGACTGTGCAGTTGTCCTTAGAACGGGGGGCGCTCTGCCAACATCACGTTTGATATTATACAAATGGAACGCATTCGTAAACACTATGACTGAACAAAATCTCTGAGGCATAGCCTGTGTACCAAATGGCACCTTATTCACTCCATAGTGGCTCTGATAGGGCACTGGTCAAATGGTGGGGGGGGGGGGGGGGGGCACTACAATATAGGGAATTGTGTGCCATTTGGGATGTAGACAGTGACAGGGCCAGAGAATTACAGAGTAACGGACAACAGGGACAATGGACTATAAGCCAATGGTCTTGGTGACGACAGGAACATGACAGAACACTGTCATCTGACAAGAGCAGGGGCTTTGTGCTTTAAGGAAACAAGCAACTGCTTATACAATACAATAGCCTTGATCCGTTCGACAATGACACTTCTCTACTGTCCCAAATGGCACCCTATTCCCTATATAGTGCACTACTTTTGACCAGGGCCCTATGAGCCCATCAAATGGCCACTATTTACATTCCCCCCTTGTTTTGTACACTGCTGCTACTTGTTGTTTATTATCTATGCATAGTCACTTTACCCCAACCTACATGTACACATTACCTCAACTAACCTGTACCCCCGCACACTGACTCTGTACCAGTACCCCCTGTATATAACCTCCACACTGACTCGGTACCAGTACCCCCTGTATATAACCTCCACACTGACTCGGTACCAGTACCCCCTGTATATAACCTCCACACTGACTCGGTACCAGTACCCCCTGTATATAACCTCCACACTGACTCGGTACCAGTACCCCCTGTATATAACCTCCACACTGACTCGGTACCAGTACCCCCTGTATATAACCTCCACACTGACTCGGTACCAGTACCCCCTGTATATAACCTCCACACTGACTCTGTACCCCCTGTATATAACCTCCACACTGACTCGGTACCAGTACCCCCTGTATATAACCTCCACACTGACTCGGTACCAGTACCCCCTGTATATAACCTCCACACTGACTCGGTACCAGTACCCCCTGTATATAACCTCCACACTGACTCGGTACCAGTACCCCCTGTATATAACCTCCACACTGACTCGGTACCAGTACCCCTGTATATAACCTCCACACTGACTCGGTACCAGTACCCCTGTATATAACCTCCACACTGACTCGGTACCAGTACCCCCTGTATATAACCTCCACACTGACTCGGTACCAGTACCCCCTGTATATAACCTCCACACTGACCTCCACACTGGTACCAGTACCCCTGTATATAACCTCCACACTGACTCGGTACCAGTACCCCCTGTATATAACCTCCACACTGACTCGGTACCAGTACCCCTGTATATAACCTCCACACTGACTCTGTACCAGTACCCCCTGTATATAACCTCCACACTGACTCGGTACCAGTACCCCCTGTATATAACCTCCACACTGACTCGGTACCAGTACCCCCTGTATATAACCTCCACACTGACTCTGTACCCCCTGTATATAGCCTCCACAGACTCTGTACCCCCTGTATATAACCTCCACACTGACTCTGTACCCCTGTACCTCCACATTGACTCTGTACCCCCTGTATATAACCTCCACACTGACTCGGTACCAGTACCCCCTGTATATAACCTCCACACTGACTCGGTACCAGTACCCCCTGTATATAACCTCCACACTGACTCGGTACCAGTACCCCCTGTATATAACCTCCACACTGACTCTGGTACCAGTACCCCACTGTATATAACCTCCACACTGACTCTGTACCAGTACCCCCTGTATATAACCTCCACACTGACTCGGTACCAGTACCCCCTGTATATAACCTCCACACTGACTCGGTACCAGTACCCCCTGTATATAACCTCCACATTGACTCAGTACCCCCTGTATATAACCTCCACATTGACTCAGTACCCCCTGTATATAACCTCCACATTGACTCAGTACCCCCTGTATATAACCTCCACATTGACTCTGTACCCCCTGTATATAACCTCCACACTGACTCTGTACCAGTACCCCTGTATATAGCCTCCACATTGACTCTGTACCAGTACCCCCTGTATATAGCCTCCACATTGACTCTGTACCCCCTGTATATAACCTCCACATTGACTCTGTACCCCCTGTATATAACCTCCACATTGACTCTGTACCCCCTGTATATAGCCTCCACATTGACTCTGTACCAGTACCCCCTGTATATAGCCTCCACATTGACTCTGTACCAGTACCCCCTGTATATAGCCTCCACATTGACTCTGTACCCCCTGTATATAGCCTCCACACTGACTCTGTACCCCCTGTATATAGCCTCCACATTGACTCTGTACCCCCCTGTATATAACCTCCACATTGACTCTGTACCCCCTGTATATAACCTCCACATTGACTCTGTACCCCCTGTATATAACCTCCACATTGACTCTGTACCCCCTGTATATAACCTCCACATTGACTCTGTACCCCCTGTATATAGTCTCCACATTGACTCTGTACCCCTGTATATAACCTCCACACATTGACTCTGAACCCCTGTATATAACCTCCACATTGACTCTGTACCCCCTGTATATAGTCTCCACATTGACTCTGTACCCCTGTATATAGCCTCCACATTGACTCTGTACCCCCTGTATATAGCCTCCACATTGACTCTGTACCCCCTGTATATAGTCTCCACATTGACTCTGTACCCCTGTATATAGTCTCCACATTGACTCTGTACCCCCCTGTATATAGTCTCCACATTGACTCTGTACCCCCTGTATATAGCCTCCACATTGACTCTGTACCCCCTGTATATAGCCTCCACATTGACTCTGTACCCCCCTGTATATAGCCTCCACACTGACTCTGTACCCCCCTGTATATAGCCTCCACATTGACTCTGTACCGGTACCCCCTGTATATAGCCTCCACATTGACTCTGTACCCCCTGTATATAGCCTCCACATTGACTCTGTACCAGTACCCCTGTATATAGCCTCCACATTGACTCTGTACCAGTACCCCTGTATATAGCCTCCACATTGACTCTGTACCGGTACCCCCTGTATATAGCCTCCACATTGACTCTGTACCCCCCTGTATATAACCTCCACATTGACTCTGTACCCCCCCTGTATATAGCCTCCACATTGACTCTGTACCAGTGTATATAGTCTCCACATTGACTCTGTACCCCCCTGTATATAGCCTCCACATTGACTCTGTACCCCCTGTATATAGCCTCCACATTGACTCTGTACCCCCTGTATATAGCCTCCACATTGACTCTGTACCCCTGTATATAGCCTCCACATTGACTCTGTACCAGTACCCCCTGTATATAGCCTCCACATTGACTCAGTACCCCCTGTATATAACCTCCACACTGACTCTGTACCCCCTGTATATAACCTCCACATTGACTCTGTACCCCCTGTATATAGCCTCGTTATTATGATTTTATTGTGTTGCTTTTTATAATTTTTTTACTTTAGTTTATTTGGTCAATATTTTCTTAACTCTTTCTTGAACTGCACTGTTGGTTAAGGGCTTGTAAGTAAAGCATTTTCACGGTAATGTCTACACTGATTTAGCCTTATGGGCTCTGGTCAAAAGTAGTGTACTATATAGGGAATAGGGCTCTGGTCTAAAGTAGTGTACTCAATTGGAAGTATTTACACTTGAAGTATTTGAATTTGAAGTGCGCCCTTATTGCCGAATGGAGCTGAATGGCACAAAAACAATGTAGCTAAGGATCGTGGTGAAAGTGTCAGTAACTAGCAAAGGACCGATGTAATCCTTTTCGTCCTGCCTGAGAGAGTCAACCTTCATTTCTATGGCACGCCGGCCCGTGATTGGTCTGTCGTCAACCTTCATTTCTATGGCACGCCGGCCCGTGATTGGTCTGTCGTCAACCTTCATTTCTATGGCACGCCGGCCCGTGATTGGTCTGTCGTCAACCTTCATTTCTATGGCACGCCGGCCCGTGATTGGTCTGTGTCAGCAGTAGTCAGAACGGATCACTACATTCCTGCAGTCAAGTGATCCTAGTGGCCTCATGGGTGGAATGTTATTCATATTTTTCATAATTTTAGACTTAATAAACCTTATTTTTAACAACAAGAAAAAACCTGCTGAAAATCTGGTGTTTTTTTTATTAATTTAATTTAAATGTCAAACGTTTTTTGTTATATTTCAGTCTTCTGTGATGAATATGTAGAGTAAAGAGTAATATTCTAAATGTAATACATGTCGTCTCTATATCTGACATGGTACAGGTGTCTTCTTCTTTCTAACCCCATAACCATGTGTGTGAGGTGTAGTTTCAGACTACCACGAAACAGTCTGTGTGACCTCTGACCTCCAACTGCAGCAATTAAGCTTCAACTCCTCTCCTAACGACAGATGTTTTTTACCCAATAAAGAATGTGGATTATGTCATCGTATATACATTGGGGAAAGACTGTCACATAAGTACTGGGGTCAGTTTGTATTACCTTGTGAAATTCATTTAAAGTATAGTGGCTGGTGAGGCTCTACTTGGGGAGAGATGGTCCACAGAGAGACTGAAATGAGTCCCCACGTCCACCCCAGTGAAGTTTCTGACGCTCTCCCAATCCCCTAGATAAAGCCTCTCTCTCCATTCTCACCAATAACCACCATTGAATCTTAATTAGAATGACAAACAAGGAACCATAAGAAATAAGAAAGAAATACAATTACATTGTATTATAATTAAGTCCTTCCTTCCTCTCTCCCAAACCAAATCCATCCCTCTCCACTACCCCCTCTCTCTCCTCCTCCCTTCAGCTCACCCAAGCCAAGCTTATCCCAACCTCCCATCCTTACCCTCCCTTACCCATCCAGGCCCAGTGTCCCCCTACCTCCCTCACTTACCCATCCAGGCCCAGTGTCAACCTACCTCCCTCACTTACCCACCCAAATAACTGATTTAAGTATTAAAAGACAAAAGAAATCATGTCAGGTCCAGTACCATCGTTGTGCCGCGGTTTGATAGATGCAGCAGGCTACAGGCGTTACACACCTGGCTAAAAGATTACTGCTCTGCTGGAAACACCTTTATAGATAACGTGACACCATCTAGAAACAGAAGATACTATGCAGTGGGGATTCCCAAACGGGGGTTTGCACAATGCCGTCGGGGGTACGCCAAATAAAAATGGGATTCACTTTAAAAATATATATATAATATAAATATATATAATATAAATATATATAATATAAATATATATAATATAAATATATATAATATAAATATATAAATATATATAATATAAATATATATATAAATATATATAATATAAATATATATAATATAAATATATAAATATATATATAATATATATAATATATATATATAATAATATATATAATATATAATATATATAAATATATATAATATAAAATATAATATATAAATATATATATATATAATATATATAATATAAATATATATAATATAAATATATAAATATATATATATATAATATAAATATATAAATATATATAATATAAATATATATAATATAAATATATATAATATAAATATATATAATATAAATATATAAATATATATAATATAAATATATATAATATAAATATATATATATATAATAATATATATAAATATATATAATATAAATATATATAATATAAAATATATATAATATAAATATATATAAAATATATATATATATATAAATATATATATATATATAAATAATATATATATAATATAAATATATATAATATAATATATATATAAATATAAATATATATAATATAAATATATATAATATAAATATATAATATATATATAAATATATAAATATATATAATATATAAATATATATATATATAATATAAATATATATAATATATATAATATAAATATATATAATATATAATAAATATATATAATATAAATAAATATATATAATATATATATATAAATATAAATATATATATATATAATATATATAATATAAAATATATATAATATATATAATATATATAAATATATATAATATATATATAATATAATATAATATAATATATATAATATATATATATATATAATATAAATATATATATAAATATATAAATATATATAATATAAATATATATAATATAAATATATAATATATATAAATATATAAATATATAAATATATATAATATATATATATAAATATAAATATAAATATATATATATATATATATAAATATATATATATATAAATATATATAATATATAATATATATATATATAAATATATATAATATATATATATAATAAAATATATATAATATAATATAAAATATATAATATAAATATAATATATATATAATATATATATAATATATATATAAATATATATATATATATATATAAATATATATAATATAAATATATATAATATAAATATATATAATATATATATATATATAATATAAATATATATAATATATATAATATATATAAATATATATAAATAATAAATATATATATATAAAATATATATAATATAAATATATATAATATATATATATATAAATATATAAATATATATAATATAAATATATATATAATATAAATATATAAATATATATAATATAAATATATATATAAATATATATATAAATATATAATATATATAATATATAAATATATATAATATAAATATATATAATATAATATATAAATATATATATATATATAATATAAATATATATAATATATATATATATAATATAAATATATAAATATATATAATATAAATATATATAATATAAATATATAAATATAAATATAATATAAATATATAAATATATATAATATAAATATATATAATATATATATATAAATATATATATATATAAATATATAAATATATATAATATAAATATAAATATATATATATAATATATAAATATATATAATATATATATAATATATAAATATATAATATATAAATATATAAATATAAATATATATAATATAAATATATATAATATAAATATATAAATATATATAATATAAATATATATAATATAAATATATATAATAATATAAATATATATAATATAAATATATATAATATAAATATATATATATAAATATAAATATATAATATATATAATATAAATATATATAATATAAATATATATAATATAAATATATATATAAATATAAATATATATAATATAAATAAATATATAATAATCAATAAACTATATATTTTTAAAAATAATAATCAATCTAAATAACATTATCAAACAGTTCCTAATATAAATATTTTATAAATATATATAATATATATGGGTATATTTTATAATATCCACCTAACTAGCCTCTTGGGTAAATATAAACCATCTAGTGTTATAGACTGCATATATAAATAATATAATGTCAATATATATATAGCCAATAATTAACATATAATCATATAATAACCGTCACCGAGAGGCTCTTGGGTACACTATAGCATCCACCGAGAGGCTATAAATATATACACTGCAGCATCCACCGAGAGGCTCTAAATGGGTATACTAAGCATCCACCGAGAGGCTCTTGGGTAGACTGCATAATCCACCGAGAGGCTCTTGGGTATACTATAGCATCATAATATAGGCTCTTAATATAGACTGCAGTATAAACATAGATAATCTTGGGTAATAATATAAATATCCACCGAGAGGCTCTTATAAATACACTAATAGCATCCACCGAGAGGCTCTTGGGTATACTGCAGCATCCACCGAGATAAATCTTATAATATACATATATAGCATCCACCGAGAGGCTCTTGGGTATACATAAACTATATTTTTTAAAATAATAATCATCTTACCAAGAGGCTCTTGGGTATATTTTCCAACGGGCACATCTGAGAGGGTTTTTTCTCTTGGGTAGACTGCAGCATCCACCTAGAGGCTCTTGAAATAATAACATAATGTCAAATACAGGGAGCCAATAATTAACATCTAATCACATTAACCGTCACCGAGAGGCTCTTGGGTACACTGCAGCAGTCACCGAGAGGCTCTTGGGTACACTGCAGCATCCACCGAGAGGCTCTTGGGTACACTGCAGCATCCACCGAGAGGCTCTTGGGTAGACTGCAGCATCCACCGAGAGGCTCTTGGGTCCCCTGCAGCAGTCACCGAGAGGCTCTTGGGTACACTGCAGCATCCACCGAGAGGCTCTTGGGTACACTGCAGCATCCACCGAGAGGCTCTTGGGTAGACTGCAGCATCCACCGAGAGGCTCTTGGGTCCCCTGCAGCAGTCACCGAGAGGCTCTTGGGTACACTGCAGCATCCACCAAGAGGCTCTTGGGTAGACTGCAGCAGCCACCGAGAGGCTCTTGGGTAGACTGCAGCAGTCACCAAGAGGCTCTTGGGTAGACTGCAGTAGTCACCGAGAGGCTCTTGGGTACACTGCAGCATCCACCGAGAGGCTCTTGGGTAGACTGCAGCATCCACCAAGAGGCTCTTGGGTAGACTGCAGCATCCACCGAGAGGCTCTTGGGTAGACTGCAGCATCCACCGAGGGGCTCTTGGGTAGACTGCAGCATCCACCGAGGGGCTCTTGGGTAGACTGCAGCATCCACCAAGAGGCTCTTGGGTAGACTGCAGCATCCACCGAGAGGCTCTTGGGTACACTGCAGCATCCACCGAGAGGCTCTTGGGTACAGACAGAGAAGAGCTCCAACTTCCTAATCATCGCCTCAATTTTGTCCCGCACATCGAATATAGTTGTGGAGAGTCTCTGTAATCCTAGATTCAGATCAAATATCACCCAGACAGGTTAAATTAAAATTGAATTTAATCAGAAGACACTGCCAGATTTCTGGATTTAGCTGCCCTCAGAGTATCCTGCCTTGGCAAAACACGCTGTTAAGACACTGATGCCCTTTGCAACCACATACCTATGTGAGAGTGGATTTTCGGCCCTCACTAGCATGAAAACTAAATACAGGCACAGACCGTGTGTGGAAAATGATTTAAGACTGAGACTCTCTCCAAAGCCACATTTAATTTATATATTTTTATTTAACTAGTCAAGTCAGTTAAGAACAAATTCTTATTTTCAATAGCAGCCTAGGAACAGTGGGTTAACTGCCTTGTTCAGGGGGCAGAACGACAGATTTTTACCTTGTCAGCTCGGGGATTTGATATTGCAACCTTTCAGTTACTAGTCCAACGCTCTAACCACTAGGCTACCCTGCCACCTCTACACGCTAACCACTAGGCTACCCTGCCGCCTCTACACTATAACCACTAGGCTACCCTGCCGCCTCTACACTCTAACCACTAGGCTACTTGCCGCCTCTACACTCTAACCACTAGGCCACCCTGCCGCCTCTACACTCTAACCACTAGGCTACTTGCCGCCTCTACACTCTAACCACTAGGCTACCCTGCCGCCTCTACACTCTAACCACTAGGCTACTTGCAGCCACATTGCAGAGTTATGTGCATAATTTCAAGCACACCCTTCTCATTAACCTGTGGTGAGTAATTCACCGAAAGGTCTACTACACCTGTTGTATTCAGCATTTCACTGTGAGGTCTACTACACCTGTTGTATTTAGCATTTCACTGTGAGGTCTATCTACACCTGTTATATTCAGCATTTCACTGTGAGGTCTACTACACCTGTTGTATTCAGCATTTCACTGTGAGGTCTACTACACCTGTTGTATTCAGCATTTCACTGTGAGGTCTACTACACCTGTTGTATTCAGCATTTCACTGTGAGGTCTACTACACCTGTTGTATTCAGCATTTCACTGTAAGGTCTACTACACGTGTTGTATTCAGCATTTCACTGTGAGGTCTACTACACCTGTTGTATTCAGCATTTCACTGTGAGGTCTACTACACCTGTTGTATTCAGCATTTCACTGTGAGGTCTACTACACCTGTTGTATTCAGCATTTCACTGTGAGGTCTACTACACCTGTTGTATTCAGCATTTCACTGTGAGGTCTACTACACCTGTTATATTCACCATTTCACTGTGAGGTCTACTACACCTGTTGTATTCAGCATTTCACTGTAAGGTCTACTACACCTGTTGTATTCAGCATTTCACTGTGAGGTCTACTACACCTGTTATATTCAGCATTTCACTGTGAGGTCTACTACACCTGTTGTATTCAGCATTTCACTGTGAGGTCTACTACACCTGTTGTATTCAGCATTTCACTGTAAGGTCTACTACACGTGTTGTATTCAGCATTTCACTGTGAGGTCTACTACACCTGTTGTATTCAGCATTTCACTGTGAGGTCTACTACACCTGTTGTATTCAGCATTTCACTGTGAGGTCTACTACACCTGTTGTATTCAGCATTTCACTGTGAGGTCTACTACACCTGTTGTATTCAGCATTTCACTGTGAGGTCTACTACACCTGTTGTATTCAGCATTTCACTGTGAGGTCTACTACACCTGTTGTATTCAGCATTTCACTGTGAGGTCTATCTACACCTGTTGTATTCAGCATTTCACTGTGAGGTCTACTACACCTGTTGTATTCAGCATTTCACTGTGTGGTCTACTACACCTGTTGTATTCAGCATTTCACTGTAAGGTCTACTACACCTGTTGTATTCAGCATTTCACTGTGAGGTCTACTACACCTGTTGTATTCAGCATTTCACTGTGAGGTCTACTACACCTGTTGTATTCAGCATTTCACTGTAAGGTCTACTACACCTGTTGTATTCAGCATTTCACTGTGAGGTCTACTACACCTGTTGTATTCAGCATTTCACTGTGAGGTCTACTACACCTGTTGTATTCAGCATTTCACTGTGAGGTCTACTACACCTGTTGTATTCAGCATTTCACTGTAAGGTCTACTACACCTGTTGTATTCAGCATTTCACTGTGAGGTCTACTACACCTGTTGTATTCAGCATTTCACTGTGAGGTCTACTACACCTGTTGTATTCAGCATTTCACTGTAAGGTCTACTACACCTGTTGTATTCAGCATTTCACTGTGAGGTCTACTACACCTGTTGTATTCAGCATTTCACTGTAAGGTCTACTACACCTGTTGTATTCAGCATTTCACTGTGAGGTCTACTACACCTGTTGTATTCAGCATTTCACTGTAAGGTCTACTACACCTGTTGTATTCAGCATTTCACTGTGAGGTCTACTACACCTGTTGTATTCAGCATTTCACTGTAAGGTCTACTACACCTGTTGTATTCAGCATTTCACTGTGAGGTCTACTACACCTGTTATATTCAGCATTTCACTGTGAGGTCTACTACACCTGTTGTATTCAGCATTTCACTGTAAGGTCTACTACACCTGTTGTATTCAGCATTTCACTGTGAGGTCTACTACACCTGTTATATTCAGCATTTCACTGTGAGGTCTACTACACCTGTTGTATTCAGCATTTCACTGTGAGGTCTACTACACCTGTTGTATTCAGCATTTCACTGTGAGGTCTACTACACCTGTTGTATTCAGCATTTCACTGTGAGGTCTACTACACCTGTTGTATTCAGCATTTCACTGTGAGGTCTACTACACCTGTTGTATTCAGCATTTCACTGTGAGGTCTATCTACACCTGTTGTATTCAGCATTTCACTGTGAGGTCTACTACACCTGTTGTATTCAGCATTTCACTGTAAGGTCTACTACACCTGTTGTATTCAGCATTTCACTGTAAGGTCTACTACACCTGTTGTATTCAGCATTTCACTGTAAGGTCTACTACACCTGTTGTATTCAGCATTTCACTGTGAGGTCTACTACACCTGTTGTATTCAGCATTTCACTGTGAGGTCTACTACACCTGTTGTATTCAGCATTTCACTGTGAGGTCTACTACACCTGTTGTATTCAGCATTTCACTGTGAGGTCTACTACACCTGTTGTATTCACTTTCACTGTGAGGTCTACTACACCTGTTGTATTCACTGTGAGGTCTACTACACCTGTTGTATTCAGCATTTCACTGTGAGGTCTACTACACCTGTTGTATTCAGCATTTCACTGTGAGGTCTACTACACCTGTTGTATTCAGCATTTCACTGTGAGGTCTACTACACCTGTTGTATTCACTGTGAGGTCTACTACACCTGTTGTATTCACTGTATTCAGCATTTCACTGTGAGGTCTACTACACCTGTTGTATTCAGCATTTCACTGTGAGGTCTACTACACCTGTTGTATTCAGCATTTCACTGTGAGGTCTACTACACCTGTTGTATTCAGCATTTCACTGTGAGGTCTTCAGCATTTCACTGTGAGGTCTACTACACCTTGTATTCAGCATTTCACTGTGAGGTCTACTACACCTGTTGTATTCACTGTGAGGTCTACTACACCTGTTGTATTCACTGTGAGGTCTACTACACCTGTTGTATTCAGCATTTCACTGTGAGGTCTACTACACCTGTTGTATTCACTGTGAGGTCTACTACACCTGTTGTATTCACTGTGAGGTCTACTACACCTGTTGTATTCACTGTGAGGTCTACTACACCTGTTGTATTCAGCATTTCACTGTGAGGTCTACTACACCTGTTGTATTCAGCATTTCACTGTGAGGTCTACTACACCTGTTGTATTCACTGTGAGGTCTACTACACCTGTTGTATTCACTGTGAGGTCTACTACACCTGTTGTATTCACTGTGAGGTCTACTACACCTGTTGTATTCGGTGACAAATAAACTTTGATTTGATGTTTGTTTTGTCTCATTCCGTTTTCTTCTTCCTGCTCCAGTTAATCTTCTAAAGTTTACACTTCCTGTTCATCCACTAGCCCCGCCCACTGTATTTGCATATCTGACACTCCACTTCCCTTTTGAGCAAATCTACCTTCTTTTTGTTTTAAACAACAGATAGTAAGAGTTTATTTGTTTTGGGTTTTGGCATTGGGAACATTTTAGCTATGTTAATCCTGGATTTCTTTTAGCTGCTGGTTATTCTCAGTGGTTCCTTGTCTTCTCCTTTAAGGGAAGCCATGGCTTGTTGGGTTGTTGTCTTCTCCTTTAAGGGAAGCCATGGCTTGTTGGGTTGTTGTCTTTTCCTTTAAGGGAAGCCATGGCTTGTTGGGTTGTTGTCTTTTCCTTTAAGGGAAGCCATGGCTTGTTGGGTTGTTGTCTTTTCCTTTAAGGGAAGCCATGGCTTGTTGGGTTGTTGTCTTTTCCTTTAAGGGAAGCCATGGCTTGTTGGGTTGTTGTCTTTTCCTTTAAGGGAAGCCATGGCTTGTTGGGTTGTTGTCTTTTCCTTTAAGGGAAGCCATGGCTTGTTGGGTTGTTGTCTTTTCCTTTAAGGGAAGCCATGGCTTGTTGGGTTGTTGTCTTTTCCTTTAAGGGAAGCCATGGCTTGTTGGGTTGTTCCTTGTCTTCTCCTTTAAGGGAAGCCATGGCTTGTTGGGTTGTTCCTTTTCTTTTCCTTTAAGGGAAGCCATGGCTTGTTGGGTTGTTGTCTTTTCCTTTAAGGGAAGCCATGGCTTGTTGGGTTGTTCCTTGTCTTTTCCTTTAAGGGAAGCCATGGCTTGTTGGGTTCGAGTCCCAGCGTCGCTTTACCCACAGATTGGTTCGCTGTTGTATATACCTGACTCTCTCCCGGTTGCTTATATTGACCTATTGATTTGAGAGGCTTCATTTAAAACTATGTTGTCTGTAGAAACAGAATATAATCACAGTTTTGACGATACGAAACTGAGCTACGTACTCTCCATGTGATTGTGTGAGAGAATTTTTTGGGGGAGGGGGTGGTGTGTTTTGATGCTGCCTTTTACATTACACTGGGTTTTTATGTCGCTTAAGCAGAACCGCGTGTGTGTGTGTGTGTGTGTGTGTGTGTGTGTGTGTGTGTGTGTGTGTGTGTGTGTGTGTGTGTGTGTGTGTGTTTTAGTGTCAGTGTGTGTTGACACCGTGAGTGTATGCAAGTGCCAATGGAGAAGCCTCCTGTCTGTCTGTCCTAGAGGGTGTTCAGTCAGGAAGGCCCCAGGAATGCCTGTTGGGTCTGATAGCTGCCCATCCATATCTACCAGGCCTGCCAGCTCTCCCTCCCTCTTCCTCCCTCTTCCTCTCTCTGCCCCCCCTCTCGCTCCCCTTCTCCCCCCTCCCTCCCTCCCCTCCCTCTCCCTTACCGTCTCTCTCTCCCCCCCTCTGTCTCTCTCATTTTCAATTTAAGTGAATAGAAATGAACAGTAAACATTACACAAAAGTTCCAAAAGAATAAAGACATTACAAATGTCGGGGCAGCAGGGTAGCCTAGTGGTTAGAGTGTAGGGGTGGGGGGTAGCCTAGTGGTTAGAGTGTAGGGGCGGGGGGTAGCCTAGTGGTTAGAGCGTTGGACTAGTAACCGGAAGGTTGCAAGTTCAAACCCCCGAGCTGACAAGGTACAAATCTGTCGTTCTTCCCCTGAACAGGCAGTTAATCCACTGTTCCTAGGCCGTCATTGAAAATAAGAATTTGTTCTTAACTGACTTGCCTAGTTAAATAAAATAAAAAATATTATGTCTATATACAGTGTTGTAATGATGTGCAAATAGTTAAAAGGCCAAATAAATAAATATGGGTTGTATTTATACTGGTGTTTGTTCTTCACTGGTTGCCCTTTTCTTGTGGCAACAGGTCACAGATCTTGCTGCTGTGATGGCACACTAGATATGTGAGTTCATCAAAATTGGATTTGTTTTCTAATTCTTTGTGGATCTGTGTAATCTGAGGGAAATATGTGTCTCTAATAAGGTCATGCATTTGTCAGGAGGTTAGGAAGTGCAGCTCAGTTTCCACCTCATGTTGTGGGCAGTGTTGCACATAGCCTGTCTTCTCTTGAGAGCCATGTCTGCCTTCGTGTCGTTGTTTGTTTAGAGTTTTCCAATTTTTCCAGAAGTGGTTAGATTCTATGAATTCTTCAATTACATTGAGCTGATTTCTGACATGTTGTTCCTTCTTTTTCCGTAGTGTATTTCTGTATTGTTTTAGTGATTCACCATAGTGAAGGCGTAGACTCAGGTTTTCCAGGGTCTCTATGTTTTTGGGTGGACAGGTTTCTCTATTTCTTTCTGAGGTTTTTGCATTCTTCATCAAACCATTTGTCATTGTTATTAACTTTGTTAGGTTGTCTGCTTGACATTTTTAGATTTGATAGGGAAGCTGAGAGACTCTCTCTCTCTCCTCCTCCTCCTCTCTCTCCCCCCTCCTCCTCCCTCTCCTCCTCCTCCTCCCCCTCCTCCTCTCTCCCCCCCCCTCCTCCCTCTCTCCCCCTCCCCCCTCTCTCTCCCTCCCTCTCACCCCTCTCCTCCTCTCACCCCTCTCTCTCCCCCTCTCTCCTCCCCCCACTCTCTCTCCCCCCCCCTCTCTCCCCCCTCCCCCTCTCTCCTCCTCCCCCCCCTCTCCCCCCCTCTCTCTCTCTTCCCCACTCTCCTCCTCTCCCTCCCCCTCTCCCCCACCCTCCCCTCTCTCCCCCTCTCCCTCTCTCTCCCCCCTCTCTCCCCCCTCCTCCTCTCTCCCCTCTCCTCCTCTCTCTCCCCTCTCCTCCTCTCTCTCCCCTCTCCCTCTCCTCCTCCTCTCCTCCTCTCCCTCCCCTCTCTCTCTTTCCTCCTCCCCTCTGTATTTTTGTCCTTTCATAGATTTGTTTTGTTTGATCTCACATTGTTTTACTAGTTTCCACTTCACTGTGCACAATATGTCTGTGTATTTGTGCTGCAGTTCAAGCACACACGTTGTTATGCATGATATCTGTAGAGAGAGTGTGTGTGTGTGTGTGTGGGGGGGGGGTGTTAGTGTGTAGGCTGGGGATGGTTGCTATATCAGGCCCTCTCCTCCTACTCATGGAATGACACACTGGGAGGGAGAGAGAGAGCTGGAAGGGAGGGAGAGAGAGAGAGCTGGGTGGGTGGGAGAGAGAGAACTGGGAGAGAGAACTATGAGAGAGAGCCAGGTGGGAGAGAGAGACCTGGGAGGGAGAGAGCTGGGAGGGAGAGAGAGCTGGGAGGGAGAGAGAGCTGGGAGGGAGAGAGCGCTGGGAGGGAGAGAGAGCTGGGAGGGAGAGTAGAGCTGGGAGGGAGAGTAGAGCTGGGAGGGAGAGAGCGCTGGGAGGGAGAGAGAGCTGGGAGGGAGAGAGAGCTGGGAGGGAGAGAGAGCTGGGAGGGAGAGAGAGCTGGGAGGGAGAGAGCGCTGGGAGGGAGAGTAGAGCTGGGAGAGTGTGTGTATGTGTTGCCCATGACAACTCAGATTCTCTAAAGTGGGCTTGACATCTGTAGCCCACTGAAACACAGCCATGCGAGACCATCTGTAGCCCACTGAAACACAGCCATGCGAGACCATCTGTAGCCCACTGAAACACAGCCATGCGAGACCATCTGTAGCCCACTGAAACACAGCCATGCGAGACCATCTGTATCCCACTGAAACACAGCCATGCGAGACCATCTGTAGCCCACTGAAACACAGCCATGCGAGACCATCTGTATCCCACTGAAACACAGCCATGCGAGACCATCTGTAGCCCACTGAAACACAACCATGCGAGACCATCTGTAGCCCACTGAAACACAGCCATGCGAGACCATCTGTAGCCCACTGAAACACAGCCATGCGAGACCATCTGTAGCACACTGAAACACAGCCATGCGAGACCATCTGTAGCCCACTGAAACACAGCCATGCGAGACCATCTGTAGCCCACTGAAACACAGCCATGCGAGGCCATCTGTAGCCCACTGAAACACAGCCATGCGAGACCATCTGTATCCCACTGAAACACAGCCATGCGAGACCATCTGTAGCCCACTGAAACACAGCCATGCGAGACCATCTGTAGCCCACTGAAACACAGCCATGCGAGACCATCTGTAGCCCACTGAAACACAGCCATGCGAGACCATCTGTAGCCCACTGAAACACAGCCATGCGAGACCAATGATAGAAAAGACAAGGAAAGGGGAAACACTACAACTACGTCCAAATGGCACCCTAATCCCTTTATATTGCACTACTTATAAATATAAATTTGTGTGTAAATATGTATATATATATATATATACACATATATATATACACATATATACACACATATATATATGTACACATATATACATATATATATATATATATATTTACATATATCTTAGGCTTTATATATATATATATATATATATCTGAGGTTTTATATATCTGAGGTTGCATATAAATATTTTATATATTTAAGGCTTTATATATATATTATATATATGAGGCTTTATATATATATATTATATATATGAGGCTTATAGAGGGAGAACTGTATATATATATATATATATATATATATATATATAGGCACGTTGAACAGCTGAGAATGTGAAGGGGACCAGAAAATACTAGAGTGTGGAGCTAGAAACACCAAGCTTCTGTCCTAACCAGCACCCTATTCCGGCAGGGTAGCCTAGTGGTTAGAGTGTAGAGGTGGTAGGGTAGCCTAGTGGTTAGAGTGTAGAGGAGGCAGGGTAGCCTACTGGTTAGAGTGTAGAGGCGGCAGGGTAGCCTAGTGGTTAGAGTGTAGAGGCGGGAGGGTAGCCTAGTGGTTAGAGTATAGAGGCGGCAGGGTAGCCTAGTGGTTAGAGTGGAGGGGCGGCAGGGTAGCCTAGTGGTTAGAGTGTAGAGGCGGCAGGTAGCCTAGTGGGTAGAGTGTAAAGGAGGCAGGGTAGCCTAGTGGTTAGAGTGTAGAGGAGGCAGGGTAGCCTAGTGGTTAGAGTGTAGAGGAGGCAGGGTAGCCTAGTGGTTAGAGTGTAGAGGAGGCAGGGTAGCCTAGTGGTTAGAGTGTAGAGGAGGCAGGGTAGCCTAGTGGTTAGAGTGTAGAGGAGGCAGGGTAGCCTAGTGGTTAGAGTGTGGAGGAGGCAGGGTAGCCTAGTGGTTAGAGTGTAGAGGAGGCAGGGTAGCCTAGTGGTTAGAGTGTAGAGGAGGCAGGGTAGCCTAGTGTTTAGAGTGTAGAGGAGGCAGGGTAGCCTAGTGGTTCGAGTGTAGAGGTGGCAGGGTAGCCTAGTGGTTAGAGCGTTGGACTAGTAACTGGAAGGTTGCAAGTTCAAACCCCCGAGCTGACAAGGTACAAATCTGTCGTTCTGCCCCTGAACAGGCAGTTAACCCACTGTTCCTAGGCCGTCATTGAAAATAAGAATTTGTTCTTAACTGACTTGCCTAGTTAAATAAAGGTCAAATAAATAAACAAAAATCCCTTATAATGTTCCTATATTACCATAATATAGTGCGGGCCCTTGCCAAAAGTCGTGCACTATAGAGGGTATTGGGTGCCAATTGGGAAGCAAGCCTATGTCACCTATTCCTAAGCCACACTATAATGTATTTCTTATACGTCACATTTAATAATCAAAACGGGTCCAAACTTTACAGGGTTACAGAAAAGGGGATGGTAGCTTTCCCTGTGACGCAGCAATATCGCTGCTGGTCCTCTCTCAACAAGAACCCTATGACTCTGCCTCTGCGTCTGGCCCCTCGACAATTTATTATACTCGGGAGACTGACGGGAGCGCCTCTTGTAAAATGTGATTTTGCCACAGTCTTGCCCAAGCGGATTTACTGACAACCTTGGAGCAGATAAAGGATAGAAGCTCATCCCAACAGGCCACTTACTGAGACTGAAGTGAAGTGTGAGCAAAACATGTCATATATTTTAGGCTATTATTAACACAATATTTAATCTTATTTAATCAAATTGTTTTCACACACAATCAATTCAACTTGGAACTTAAAAGTTACGCTTATATTAAAATGTAGAATAGCCTACACGCTATTCGATTCCACAATTGCATCAACGAACGAAATTCATAGGGACACATTTAAGGACTATAATTTGTGAGTTTATGCGCGCGTTATGACATTGGAAAAATAGACGTATAAATGTAACGATTTGGAACACGTGACCCTACCTTGTGCAGTTTCCACATAGCTCCTAGAGCCTTGACTTCGTGTGTCCCGTGTTTCCCTTCCTCTAAACACTGGTAACACACCGGCATCTTGCACTGAACACAGTACATGCTCAGGTTCTCCAGTTCGTGCTCCGTACAAGTGGAGATCTTCCGGGGACTTGTCCGACGGCTTATACGGCCCTGTGCCGGGGGTACGAGGCGATGCTTGGCTAGCGGACCTCGGGGAGGGTGGCACCTCAAGCGACAAGGGTCACAGTAGAACACATCACATTGCTCGCACATCACAGTGGCCTCTTTGGGACTCTTCTCGCAGAGCTGACACTTGAGAGCGGCTGTTTTGCTCTGCTGGTACCGGTCCACGACCCCTTCCAGCACCCGGTTCTTGGCAAACCCGCGGAGCCCCCTCTCGTCCAAGATGAGGCTGCGATGACACTGCGGGCATGTGAGGCAGGAGTTGCGTGGGATCGGAGGTAGGGAACCTGGGTGTCCTAGCAAGTGGTGCTGATAAGGGGGTTGGGGGACGGAAGGGGGGAAAACACGCACCCCGTTTGGGGATTTCTGGCAAGGGGTGGTCGGGGCACTAACGAAGCCCCCATACGAACCGTATCCACTGTCCGCCTCGCTGTACAAGCTCATCTTATCGAGATCCAGGTAATCATAGTCGGAGACTCCCGAGCCAGAAGCCCGGCTACTCTGCGGAGATTCAGCGTCCGGGGTCTGCACTAGGATATTCCGAGCGCAAGCCAGGCAGATGTTGTGGGAGCACGGTAGAATGATCGGCTCCCGGAAAAACGTTCCGCAGACAGGGCATTTTAATTCTTCCTCCATCTCATCCATTTTAAATTCTCTTCGGAGTGAAATAGTATCTCTCAATTCCAGAAAATTAGCTATATGTGATAACTCAAAATGCTATTGCGCACAGACAGCGGACTTATCTTTCAGCATCTACCACCGCAAATGCATCCTTGGAAGTAAGCAGGCAACGATATCCTGCAAACTATCTAAGACAACGCACTTTCTGACCAATAGACAAACGGTATTGCAAATGCAGGTGAATCCAGAGCAGTTATTGGACAAGGCAGCTGTCAGTGTAATGGTTATTGTCCAATCAGACGTCAGCTACGACCACAACATTTCCATATGACGATAAATGCGCCTTGCACGAACAATCCTCTAATTGATATTGATTGGAAACACAACACGCAATTTTAAAACAGTATAGGCTATTACACTATGAGCAGAAACCAATAATGCACATTCTATATTGCACATTCTATATTGCACATTCTATATTGCATGTGGGACATGTTCAGCAACAAGTAATTTTCCATGAATTCTATTATATTCGAATAGTATTCTATTCTACTCTGTTCTCTCTTTCTATCTCTCAACTACTCTGCGTGTTTTATTGAACCCAGGAGGATTCATGTCATGTCAAAAAACAAAAACAAAAAAAACAAGTTCCTCTTCTGTTGATGACATAATTAACATCACAATGGAGACCAACACCTTGTCTACCCACAGTAGAAGGAAATGCTGTAGAAAGCTCTAGGCGTTAAAGCAGAGCCGGAGGCACCAGACCTCTCCATCTCTCCGCTCAAATAGCACCAGCCATTTCTAAGGCTTCCATGGCAACCCAGACGGGATCTATAAGAGCAGGAGGGGGGGGGTCTTGAGAGGAGGGGATTTACACTCCTTTAATAACGGACAATCTGAGATTGGTACATCCATAATGGTAAATAGCCATTGATTCTAAAATAATATAACTTGTAAATGAGCTACTGAACTTATTTCAACTGTCTGACCCCATCCATAACGTGTGGCTATGTTTCTCCAGTCCCATCTCTGTTTACGAAAACAAGTGGTGGAAGAATCCCACATTGCCTCCCTACTACTATTGAATAGGAAGTCTGTTAAAGAGGACCTGGACACCTAAAGCTTTTTAATATATTAATTTAGCCTTTATTTCACTAGGCAAGTCAGTTAAGAATAAATTCTTATTTACAATGATGACCTACCGGGGAATAGTGGGTTAACTGCCTTGTTCATGGGGGCAGAACGACAGATTTTTACCTTGTCAGCTCGGGGATTCATTCCAGCAACCTGCTGGTTACTGACCCAACGCTCTAACCACTAGGCTACCTGCTGGTTACTGGCCCAACGCTCTAACCACCAGGCTACCTGCTGGTTACTGGCTCAACGCTCTAACCACTAGGCTACCTGCTAGTTACTGGCCCAACGCTCTAACCACCAGGCTACCTGCTGGTTACTGGCCCAACGCTCGAACCACTAGGCTACCTGCTGGTTACTTGCCCAACGCTCTAACCACCAGGCTACCTGCTGGTTACTGGCCCAACACTCGAACCACTAGGCTACCTGCTGGTTACTGGCCCAACACTCTAACCACTAGGATACCTACTGGTTACTGGCCCAACACTCTAACCACTAGGCTACCTGCTGGTTACTTGCCCAATGCTCTAACCACTAGGCTACCTGTTGGTTACTGTCCCAACGCTCTAACCACTAGACTACCTGCTGGTTACTGGCCCAATGCTCTAACCACTAGGCTACCTGCTGGTTACTGGCCCAACACTCTAACCACCAGGCTACCTGCTGGTTACTGGCTCAACGCTCTAACCACTAGGCTACCTGCTAGTTACTGGCCCAACGCTCTAACCACTAGGCTACCTGCTAGTTACTGGCCCAACGCTCTAACCACCAGGCTACCTGCTGGTTACTGGCCCAACGCTCGCCCAACCTGCTGGTTACTGAACCAACACTCTAGGGATACCTGCTGGTTACTGACCCAACACTCTAACCACTAGGATACCTGCTGGTTACTGACCCAACACTCTAACCACTAGGCTACCTGCTGGTTACTGACCCTACACTCTAACCATTAGGCAACCTGTTGGTTACTAGCCCAACGCTCTAACCACTAGGCTACTTGCTGGTTACTGGCCCAACACTCTAACCACTAGGCTACCTGCTGGTTACTTGCCCAACGCTCTAACCACTAGGCTACCTGTTGGTTACTGGTCCAATGCTCTAACCACTAGCCTACCTGCTGGTTACTGACCCAACACTCTAACCACTAGGCTACCTGCTGGTTACTAACCCAACGCTCTAACCACTAGGCTACTTGCTGGTTACTGGCCCAACACTCTAACCACTAGGCTACCTGCTGGTTACTGGCCCAATGCTCTAACCACTAGGCTACCTGCTGGTTACTGGCCCAATGCTCTAACCACTAGCCTACCTGCTGGTTACTGGCCCAATGCTTTAACCACTAGGCTACCTGCTGGTTACTGGCCCAGCGCTCTAACCACTAGGCTATCTGCTGGTTACTGGCCCAACGCTCTAACCACTAGGCTACCTGCTGGTTACTGGCCCAACGCTCTAACCACTAGCCTACCTGCTGGTTACTTGCCCAACGCTCTAACCACTAGCCTACCTGCTGGTTACTGGCCCAATGCTCTAACCACTAGGCTACCTGCTGGTTACTGGCCCAGCGCTCTAACCACTAGGCTATCTGCTGGTTACTGGCCCAACGCTCTAACCACTAGGCTACCTGCTGGTTACTGGCCCAACGCTCTAACCACTAGGCTATCTGCTGGTTACTGGCCCAACGCTCTAACCACTAGGCTACCTGCTGGTTACTGGCCCAACGCTCTAACCACTAGGCTATCTGCTGGTTACTGGCCCAACGCTCTAACCACTAGGCTGCCTGCTGGTCCAACACTCTAACCACTAGGCTACCTGCTGGTCCAACGCTCTAACCACTAGGCTGCCTGCTGGTCCAACACTCTAACCACTAGGCTGCCTGCCACACCAATAGATGCGCTAAAAGGTACCGATAATGAAAAGCTTATTGCCCACATGCCTTCTCCTCTCACAGAACCAGGTAAAGAGTATAGTGCACCCCAAATGGCACCCTATTCCCTATGGGGGTCCTGGTCTAAAGTAGTGCACTACATAGGGAATAGGGTGCCATTTGGGACATATCCTGTCATAAATAGCTGTTTTTTTTTTATTATGAGCAGTGTAAACAAGAACATAATAATGTAATATGTGGTAGAAAAAGTAGCCAATTGTCATACTTGAGTAAATGTAAAAGATCCCTTAATAAAAAACATGACTCAAGTAAAAGTGAAAGTCACCCAGTAAAATCCTACTTAAGTAAAAGTGAAAGTCACCCAGTAAAATCCTACTTAAGTAAAAGTGAAAGTCACCCAGTAAAATACTACTTAAGTAAAAGTGAAAGTCACCCAGTAAAATCCTACTTAAGTAAAAGTGAAAGTCACCCAGTAAAATCCTACTTAAGTAAAAGTGAAAGTCACCCAGTAAAATCCTACTTAAGTGAAAGTGAAAGTCACCCAGTAAAATCCTACTTAAGTAAAAGTGAAAGTCACCCAGTAAAATCCTACTTAAGTAAAAGTGAAAGTCACCCAGTAAAATCCTACTTAAGTAAAAGTGAAAGTCATCCAGTAAAATCCTACTCAAGTAAAAGTGAAAGTCACCCAGTAAAATCCTACTTAAGTAAAAGTGAAAGTCACCCAGTAAAATCCTACTTAAGTAAAAGTGAAAGTCACCCAGTAAAATCCTACTTAAGTAAAAGTGAAAGTCACCCAGTAAAATCCTACTTAAGTAAAAGTGAAAGTCACCCAGTAAAATCCTACTTAAGTAAAAGTGAAAGTCACCCAGTAAAATCCTACTTAAGTAAAAGTGAAAGTCACCCAGTAAAATCCTACTTAAGTAAAAGTGAAAGTCACCCAGTAAAATCCTACTTAAGTAAAAGTGAAAGTCACCCAGTAAAATCCTACTTAAGTGAAAGTCACCCAGTAAAATCCTACTTAAGTAAAAGTCACCCAGTAAAATCCTACTTAAGTAAAAGTGAAAGTCACCCAGTAAAATCCTACTTAAGTAAAAGTGAAAGTCACCCAGTAAAATCCTACTTAAGTAAAAGTGAAAGTCACCCAGTAAAATCCTACTTAAGTGAAAGTCACCCAGTAAAATCCTACTTAAGTAAAAGTGAAAGTCACCCAGTAAAATCCTACTTAAGTAAAAGTGAAAGTCACCCAGTAAAATCCTACTTAAGTAAAAGTGAAAGTCACCCAGTAAAATCCTACTTAAGTAAAAGTGAAAGTCACCCAGTAAAATCCTACTTAAGTAAAAGTGAAAGTCACCCAGTAAAATCCTACTTAAGTAAAAGTGAAAGTCACCCAGTAAAATCCTACTTAAGTAAAAGTGAAAGTCACCCAGTAAAATCCTACTTAAGTAAAAGTGAAAGTCACCCAGTAAAATCCTACTCAAGTAAAAGTGAAAGTCACCCAGTAAAATCCTACTTAAGTAAAAGTGAAAGTCACCCAGTAAAATCCTACTTAAGTAAAAGTGAAAGTCACCCAGTAAAATCCTACTTAAGTAAAAGTGAAAGTCACCCAGTAAAATCCTACTTAAGTAAAAGTGAAAGTCACCCAGTAAAATCCTACTCAAGTAAAAGTGAAAGTCACCCAGTAAAATCCTACTTAAGTAAAAGTGAAAGTCACCCAGTAAAATCCTACTTAAGTAAAAGTGAAAGTCACCCAGTAAAATCCTACTTAAGTAAAAGTGAAAGTCACCCAGTAAAATCCTACTTAAGTAAAAGTGAAAGTCACCCAGTAAAATCCTACTTAAGTAAAAGTGAAAGTCACCCAGTAAAATCCTACTTAAGTAAAAGTGAAAGTCACCCAGTAAAATCCTACTTAAGTAAAAGTGAAAGTCACCCAGTAAAATCCTACTTAAGTAAAAGTGAAAGTCACCCAGTAAAATCCTACTTAAGTAAAAGTGAAAGTCACCCAGTAAAATCCTACTCAAGTAAAAGTGAAAGTCACCCAGTAAAATCCTACTTAAGTAAAAGTGAAAGTCACCCAGTAAAATCCTACTTAAGTAAAAGTGAAAGTCACCCAGTAAAATCCTACTTAAGTAAAAGTCTAAAAGTATTTGGTTTTAAATATACTTGAGTATCAAAAGAAAATTCAATTTCTAAAATATAAAAATGTCTTATATTAAGCAAACTAGATGGCACCACTTTTTAAAAAATTGATGGATAGCCAGGGGCATTCCAACACTCAGACATCATTTACAAATGAAGCATTTGTGTTTAGTGAGTCCTCCAGATCAGAGGCAGTAGGGATGACCAGGGATGTTCTCTGTTTAGTGAGTCCACCAGATCAGAGGCAGTAGGGATGACCAGGGATGTTCTCTGTTTAGTGAGTCCTCCAGATCAGAGACAGTAGGGATGACCAGGGATGTTCTCTGTTTAGTGAGTCCTCCAGATCAGAGACAGTAGGGAGGACCAGGGATGTTCTCTGTTTAGTGAGTCCACCAGATCAGAGGCAGTAGGGATGACCAGGGATGTTCTCTGTTTAGTGAGTCCTCCAGATCAGAGACAGTAGGGATGACCAGGGATGTTCTCTGTTTAGTGAGTCCTCCAGATCAGAGGCAGTAGGGATGACCAGGGATGTTCTCTGTTTAGTGAGTCCTCCAGATCAGAGACAGTAGGGATGACCAGGGATGTTCTCTGTTTAGTGAGTCCACCAGATCAGAGTCAGTAGGGATGACCAGGGATGTTCTCTGTTTAGTGAGTCCTCCAGATCAGAGGCAGTAGGGATGACCAGGGATGTTCTCTGTTTAGTGAGTCCTCCAGATCAGAGCCAGTAGAGATGACCAGGGATGTTCTCTGTTTAGTGAGTCCACCAGATCAGAGGCAGTAGGGATGACCAGGGATGTTCTCTGTTTAGTGAGTCCTCCAGATCAGAGGCAGTAGGGATGACCAGGGATGTTCTCTGTTTAGTGAGTCCTCCAGATCAGAGGCAGTAGGGATGACCAGGGATGTTCTCTGTTTAGTGAGTCCTCCAGATCAGAGACAGTAGGGATGACCAGGGATGTTCTCTGTTTAGTGAGTCCACCAGATCAGAGGCAGTAGGGATGACCAGGGATGTTCTCTGTTTAGTGAGTCCTCCAGATCAGAGACAGTAGGGATGACCAGGGATGTTCTCTGTTTAGTGAGTCCTCCAGATCAGAGGCAGTAGGGAGGACCAGGGATGCTCTCTGTTTAGTGAGTCCTCCAGATCAGAGGCAGTAGGGATGACCAGGGATGTTCTCTGTTTAGTGAGTCCTCCAGATCAGAGGCAGTAGGGATGACCAGGGATGTTCTCTGTTTAGTGAGTCCTCCAGATCAGAGGCAGTAGGGATGACCAGGGATGTTCTCTGTTTAGTGAGTCCTCCAGATCAGAGGTAATAGGGATGACCAGGGATGTTCTCTGTTTAGTGAGTCCTCCAGATCAGAGGTAGTAGGGATGACCAGGGATGCTCTCTGTTTAGTGAGTCCTCCAGATCAGAGGCAGTAGGGATGACCAGGGATGTTCTCTGTTTAGTGAGTCCTCCAGATCAGAGGCAGTAGGGATGACCAGGGATGTTCTCTGTTTAGTGAGTCCTCCAGATCAGAGGCAGTAGGGATGACCAGGGATGCTCTCTGTTTAGTGAGTCCACCAGGTCAGAGGCAGTAGGGAGGACCAGGGATGTTCTCTGTTTAGTGAGTCCTCCAGATCAGAGGCAGTAGGGATGACCAGGGATGTTCTCTGTTTAGTGAGTCCTCCAGATCAGAGGCAGTAGGGATGACCAGGGATGTTCTCTGTTTAGTGAGTCCTCCAGATCAGAGCCAGTAGAGATGACCAGGGATGTTCTCTGTTTAGTGAGTCCACCAGATCAGAGGCAGTAGGGATGACCAGGGATGTTCTCTGTTTAGTGAGTCCTCCAGATCAGAGGCAGTAGGGATGACCAGGGATGTTCTCTGTTTAGTGAGTCCTCCAGATCAGAGACAGTAGGGATGACCAGGGATGTTCTCTGTTTAGTGAGTCCACCAGATCAGAGGCAGTAGGGATGACCAGGGATGTTCTCTGTTTAGTGAGTCCTCCAGATCAGAGACAGTAGGGATGACCAGGGATGTTCTCTGTTTAGTGAGTCCTCCAGATCAGAGGCAGTAGGGAGGACCAGGGATGCTCTCTGTTTAGTGAGTCCTCCAGATCAGAGGCAGTAGGGATGACCAGGGATGTTCTCTGTTTAGTGAGTCCTCCAGATCAGAGGCAGTAGGGATGACCAGGGATGTTCTCTGTTTAGTGAGTCCTCCAGATCAGAGGCAGTAGGGATGACCAGGGATGTTCTCTGTTTAGTGAGTCCTCCAGATCAGAGGTAGTAGGGATGACCAGGGATGTTCTCTGTTTAGTGAGTCCTCCAGATCAGAGGTAGTAGGGATGACCAGGGATGCTCTCTGTTTAGTGAGTCCTCCAGATCAGAGGCAGTAGGGATGACCAGGGATGTTCTCTGTTTAGTGAGTCCTCCAGATCAGAGGCAGTAGGGATGACCAGGGATGTTCTCTGTTTAGTGAGTCCTCCAGATCAGAGGCAGTAGGGATGACCAGGGATGCTCTCTGTTTAGTGAGTCCACCAGGTCAGAGGCAGTAGGGAGGACCAGGGATGTTCTCTGTTTAGTGAGTCCTCCAGATCAGAGGCAGTAGGGAGGACCAGGGATGTTCTCTGTTTAGTGAGTCCTCCAGATCAGAGGCAGTAGGGATGACCAGGGATGTTCTCTGTTTAGTGAGTCCTCCAGATCAGAGGCAGTAGGGAGGACCAGGGATGTTCTCTGTTTAGTGAGTCCTCCAGATCAGAGGCAGTAGGGAGGACCAGGGATGCTCTCTGTTTAGTGAGTCCTCCAGATCAGAGGCAGTAGGGATGACCAGGGATGTTCTCTGTTTAGTGAGTCCTCCAGATCAGAGGCAGTAGGGATGACCAGGGATGTTCTCTGTTTAGTGAGTCCTCCAGATCAGAGGCAGTAGGGATGACCAGGGATGTTCTCTGTTTAGTGAGTCCTCCAGATCAGAGGCAGTAGGGATGACCAGGGATGTTCTCTGTTTAGTGAGTCCTCCAGATCAGAGGCAGTAGGGATGACCAGGGATGTTCTCTGTTTAGTGAGTCCTCCAGATCAGAGGCAGTAGGGATGACCAGGGATGTTCTCTGTTTAGTGAGTCCTCCAGATCAGAGGCAGTAGGGATGACCAGGGATGCTCTCTGTTTAGTGAGTCCTCCAGATCAGAGGCAGTAGGGATGGCCAGGGATGCTCTCTGTTTAGTGAGTCCTCCAGATGAGAGGCAGTAGGGAGGACCAGGGATGCTCTCTGTTTAGTGAGTCCTCCAGATCAGAGGCAGTAGGGAGGACCAGGGATGTTCTCTGTTTAGTGAGTCCTCCAGATCAGAGGCAGTAGGGATGACCAGGGATGTTCTCTGTTTAGTGAGTCCTCCAGATCAGAGGCAGTAGGGATGACCAGGGATGTTCTCTGTTTAGTGAGTCCTCCAGATCAGAGGCAGTAGGGATGACCAGGGATGTTCTCTGTTTAGTGAGTCCTCCAGATCAGAGGCAGTAGGGATGACCAGGGATGTTCTCTGTTTAGTGAGTCCTCCAGATCAGAGGCAGTAGGGATGACCAGGGATGTTCTCTGTTTAGTGAGTCCTCCAGATCAGAGGCAGTAGGGATGACCAGGGATGTTCTCTGTTTAGTGAGTCCTCCAGATCAGAGGCAGTAGAGATGACCAGGGATGTTCTCTGTTTAGTGAGTCCTCCAGATCAGAGGCAGTAGGGATGACCAGGGATGTTCTCTGTTTAGTGAGTCCTCCAGATCAGAGGCAGTAGGGATGACCAGGGATGTTCTCTGTTTAGTGAGTCCTCCAGATCAGAGGCAGTAGGGAGGACCAGGGATGTTCTCTGTTTAGTGAGTCCTCCAGATCAGAGGCAGTAGGGAGGAGCAGGGATGTTCTCTGTTTAGATCAGAGGCAGTAGGGATGAGCAGGGATGTTCTCTGTTTAGTGAGTCCTCCAGATCAGAGGCAGTAGAGATGACCAGGGATGTTCTCTGTTTAGTGAGTCCTCCAGATCAGAGGCAGTAGAGATGACCAGGGATGTTCTCTGTTTAGTGAGTCCTCCAGATCAGAGGCAGTAGGGATGACCAGGGATGTTCTCTGTTTAGTGAGTCCTCCAGATCAGAGGCAGTAGGGATGACCAGGGATGTTCTCTGTTTAGTGAGTCCTCCAGATCAGAGGCAGTAGGGAGGACCAGGGATGTTCTCTGTTTAGTGAGTCCACCAGATCAGAGGCAGTAGGGATGACCAGGGATGTTCTCTGTTTAGTGAGTCCTCCAGATCAGAGGCAGTAGAGATGACCAGGGATGTTCTCTTGATAAGTGTGTGAATTAGACAATGTTTCCTGTCCTGCTGTGCATTCAACATGTTCTATAATTTTGGCTGTCAGGGGAAATGTACAGAGTAAAAAGTCATTTAAAGTAGTTCACTAGGAAGGGGAATCGGGTGTCATTTGGGACCTAGCTTGAGTCTAGCCTGGCAGGGTTACAGTATCGGCGGTAGTCAAACACAAAGAGAAGTAGAAATGGAACGGGATTGGCTGCTTGTTCTACACCAATACACACAGGTGGACACATGGGATGTGTCTCGGGTAGTGCATTAAATAGGAGAAAAAGGTTCCATTTGGAACGCAAACATGGAGTGCTCCCCAGAGGAAAAAGGGTCCCAGAGGAGTGCTCCCCAGAGGAAAAAGGGTCCCAGAGGAGTGCTCCCCAGAGGAAAAAGGGTCCCAGAGGAGTGCTCCCCAGAGGAAAAAGGGTCCCAGAGGAGTGCTCCCCAGAGGAAAAAGGGTCCCAGAGGAGTGCTCCCCAGAGGAGTGCTCCCCTCCCGAGAGATGTGCTCCCCAGAGGAGTGCTCCCCAGAGGAAAAAGGGTCCCAGAGGAGTGCTCCCCAGAGGAAAAAGGGTCCCAGAGGAGTGCTCCCCAGAGGAGTGCTCCCCTCCCGAGAGATGTGCTCCCCAGAGGAGTGCTCCCCTCCCCAGAGATGTGCTCCCCAGAGGAGTGCTCCCCAGAGGAGTGCTCCCCTCCCGAGAGATGTGCTCCCCAGAGGAGTGCTCCCCTCCCCAGAGATGTGCTCCCCAGAGGAGTGCTCCCCAGAGGAGTGCTCCCCTCCCGAGAGATGTGCTCCCCAGAGGAGTGCTCCCCTCCCCAGAGGAGTGCTCCCCAGAGGAGTGCTCCCCTCCCCAGAGATGTGCTCCCCAGAGGAGTGCTCCCCCTACTGGGCAGAGAGATGTGCTCCCCAGAGGAGTGCTCCCCCTATTGGGCAGAGAGATGTGCTCCCCAGAGGAGTGCTCCCCCTACTGGGCAGAGAGGAGTGCTCCCCAGAGGAGTGCTCCCCAGAGGAGTGCTCCCCAGAGGAGTGCTCCCCCTACTGGGCAGAGAGGAGTGCTCCCCAGAGGAGTGCTCCCCAGAGGAGTGCTCCCCAGAGGAGTGCTCCCCAGAGGAGTGCTCCCCCTACTGGGCAGAGAGGAGTGCTCCCCAGAGGAGTGCTCCCCAGAGGAGTGCTCCCCCTACTGGGCAGAGAGATGTGCTCCCCAGAGGAGTGCTCCCCAGAGGAGTGCTCCCCAGAGGAGTGCTCCCCCTACTGGGCAGAGAGATGTGCTCCCCAGAGGAGTGCTCCCCAGAGGAGTGCTCCCCAGAGGAGTGCTCCCCTCCCCAGAGGAGTGCTCCCCCTACTGGGCAGAGAGATGTGCTCCCCAGAGGAGTGCTCCCCCTACTGGGCAGAGAGATTACACATCTAAACACTTCACTATCCTCGTAGCACATTCATCCAAAAAATAGTATATTTAGTTTTTTTTATCTCTTGTGCCAACCATGTGTTCCGCTTCTTATGAACCAATATAGTTATTTATTACCAGGGATGTAAAAATACTTAAGTTAAAATACTTGAAAGTACTACTTAAGTCGTTCCTTTACTACTTATATTTTTGACAACTTTATACTTTTACTTCATAACATTCCTAAAGAAAAGTAGGACTCATAAGGTGGTCTACATTAGTGGACTATAGGGAATAGGGACGCAGTCACTGAGACGGACAGAGGGACGCAGTCACTGAGACGGACAGAGGGACGCAGTCACTGAGACGGACAGATAGGGACGCAGTCACTGAGACGGACAGATAGGGACGCAGGATCACTGAGACGGACAGATAGACGGACGATAGGGACGCAGTCACTGAGACGGACAGATAGGGACGCAGTCACTGAGACGGACAGATAGGGACGCAGTCACTGAGACGGACAGATAGGGACGCAGTCACTGAGACGGACAGATAGGGACGCAGTCACTGAGACGGACAGAGGGACACAGTCACTGAGACGGACAGATAGGGACGCAGTCACTGAGACGGACAGAGGGACGCAGTCACTGAGACGGACAGATAGGGACGCAGTCACTGAGACGGACAGAGGGACGCAGTCACTGAGACGGACAGAGGGACGCAGTCACTGAGACGGACAGATAGGGACGCAGTCACTGAGACGGTCAGAGGGACGCAGTCACTGAGACGGACAGAGGGACGCAGTCACTGAGACGGACAGAGGGACGCAGTCACTGAGACGGACAGATAGGGACGCAGTCACTGAGAGGGACAGATAGGGACGCAGTCACTGAGACGGACAGATAGGGACGCAGTCACTGAGACGGACAGATAGGGACGCAGTCACTGAGACGGACAGAGGGACGCAGTCACTGAGACAGACAGAGGGACGCAGTCACTGAGACGGACAGATAGGGACGCAGTCACTGAGACGGACAGATAGGGACGCAGTCACTGAGACGGACAGAGGGACGCAGTCACTGAGACGGACAGATAGGGACGCAGTCACTGAGACGGACAGAGGGACGCAGTCACTGAGACGGACAGAGGGACGCAGTCACTGAGACGGACAGAGGGACGCAGTCACTGAGACGGACAGATAGGGACGCAGTCACTGAGACGGACAGATAGGGACGCAGTCACTGAGACGGACAGAGGGACGCAGTCACTGAGACGGACAGATAGGGACGCAGTCACTGAGACGGACAGATAGGGACGCAGTCACTGAGACGGACAGATAGGGACGCAGTCACTGAGACGGACAGAGGGACGCAGTCACTGAGACGGACAGATAGGGACGCAGTCACTGAGACGGACAGAGGGACGCAGTCACTGAGACGGACAGAGGGACGCAGTCACTGAGACGGACAGATAGGGACGCAGTCACTGAGACGGACAGATAGGGACGCAGTCACTGAGACGGACAGAGGGACGCAGTCACTGAGACGGACAGATAGGGACGCAGTCACTGAGACGGACAGATAGGGACGCAGTCACTGAGACGGACAGATAGGGACGCAGTCACTGAGACGGACAGAGGGACGCAGTCACTGAGACGGACAGATAGGGACGCAGTCACTGAAACGGACAGACGGAGGGACGCAGTCACTGAGACGGACAGAGGGACGAGTCACTGAGACGGACAGAGGGACGCAGTCACTGAGACGGACAGATAGGGACGCAGTCACTGAGACGGACAGATAGGGACGCAGTCACTGAGACGGACAGAGGGACGCAGTCACTGAGACGGACAGAGGGACGCAGTCACTGAGACGGACAGATAGGGACGCAGTCACTGAGACGGACAGATAGGGACGCAGTCACTGAGAGGGACAGAGGGACGCAGTCACTGAGACGGACAGATAGGGACGCAGTCACTGAGACGGACAGACTTTTTACGGGTTCACGTGTACCTACACATATTTCTAATGGATATCGTCATGGAAGTTAAGCAAAGCTGGGTTTGGTTTAGCACTATTCTCAGAAATGTTTCAGTTAGTTCCCCCTTTACCCAGCACATAGAACCACAACCAGTCTTTACCCAGCACATAGAACCACAACCAGTCTTTATCCAGCACATAGAACCACAACCAGTCTTTACCCAGCACATAGAACCACAACCAGTCTTTACCCGGCACATAGAACCACAACCAGTCTTTACCCAGCACATAGAACCACAACCAGCCTTTACCCGGCACATAGAACCACAACCAGTCTTTACCCAGCACATAGAACCACAACCAGTCTTTACCCAGCACATAGAACCACAACCATTCTTTACCCAGCACATAGAACCACAACCAGTCTTTACCCAGCACATAGAACCACAACCAGTCTTTACCCAGCACATAGAACCACAACCAGTCATGATGTCATTATGGGGTATTGTGATGTCATTATGGGATATTGTGATGTCATTATGGGGTATTGTGATGTCATTATGGGGTATTGGGATGTCATTATGGGGTATTGGGATGTCATTATGGGATATTGTGTGTAGATTGAGGGGAAAAAGGGATACATTTTCCACAGGAAGGAAGGTCCTATTGTTTAAGGTTACATAAGGTGGGCTGCTGTCAAAGCAGTGATCTATAAGAAGAGGCATCTTCCACGTCATATCAAACACCGTGGTTAAAAGAAGTAAGGCCCGAAGGAAACAGCTTACATAACACAACAGAAATACCTATATGTGAGGATAGAAATGAATGTGTATGTATGTGTGTCGGGCTGTGTGTGTGTGTCAGTTCTATCTCCTCCCACTCACTGCTTTCTACAATCCCGCTCTTCTCCCAGATATCAACGAGACATGAGAGAGAGAAAGAGGGACAGCGAGAGAGACAGACACACAGAGAGAGAGAGTGTCATCTATTCATTGAGTCATACTGTACATACATGGGCATGCTCAGACTCAGAGATGATCTGACCTAAAGACATCTTTCTTATATAAACCTCTTTAGATGTCAAGAGTCCATTGTTTACTGAAATGCCAGAACACTGAAGGTGGTGGAACAGGCAGTTGGAAGAAAAAATCCCATGTTATTGTTTGAAGTTGTGTAGTTTGAAGCTGTGTGGTTTGAAGCTGTGTAGTTTGAAGCTGTGTGGTTTGAAGCTGTGTGGTTTGAAGCTGGTTAGTTTGAAGTTGTGTGGTTTGAAGCTGTGTGGTTTGAAGCTGTGTAGTTTGAAGTTGTGTGGTTTGAAGTTGTGTAGTTTGATGTTGTGTGGTTTGAAGCTGTGTGGTTTGAAGTTGTGTGGTTTGAAGTTGTGTGGTTTGAAGTTGTGTGGTTTGAAGTTGTGTGGTTTGAAGCTGTGTGGTTTGAAGTTGTGTGGTTTGAAGTTGTGTGGTTTGAAGCTTGTGTGGTTTGAAGTTGTGTGGTTTGAAGCTGTGTGGTTTGAAGCTGTGTGGTTTGAAGTTGTGTGGTTTGAAGCTGTGTGGTTTGAAGCTGTGTGGTTTGAAGCTGTGTGGTTTGAAGTTGTGTGGTTTGAAGCTGTGTAGTTTGAAGTTGTGTGGTTTGAAGCTGTGTGGTTTGAAGCTGTGTAGTTTGAAACTGTGTGGTTTGAAGCTGTGTGGTTTGATGTTGTGTGGTTTGAAGTTGTGTGGTTTGAAGTTTGTGTGGTTTGAAGCTGTGTGGTTTTTGAAGCTGTGTGGTTTGAAGCTGTGTGGTTTGAAGTTGTGTGGTTTGAAGCTGTGTTTGGTTTGAAGCTGTGTAGTTTGAAACTGTGTGGTTTGAAGCTGTGTGGTTTGATGTTGTGTGGTTTGAAGTTGTGTGGTTTGAAGCTGTGTGGTTTGAAGTTGTGTGGTTTGAAGCTGTGTGGTTTGAAGCTGTGTGGTTTGAAGCTGTGTGGTTTGAAGTTGTGTGGTTTGAAGTTGTGTAGTTTGAAGCTGTGTGGTTTGAAGTTGTGTGGTTTGAAGCTGTCCTGTGGGCTTTGGACTGGTCCTGTGTGGTTTGGTCTGGACTGGTCCTGTGTGGTTTGAAGCTGTGTGGTTTGAAGTTGTGTGGTTTGAAGCTGTGTGGTTTGGTCAAGGTTGTGTAGTTTGGACTGGTTGTGTGGTTTGAAGTTGTGGTCCTGTGTTTGGTCAAGGTCCTGTGTGGCTTGAAGTTGTGTGGTTTGAAGCTGTGTGGTTTGAAGCTGTGTGGTTTGAAGCTGTGTAGTTTGAAGCTGTGTGGTTTGTGGTTTGAAGCTGTGTTAAGCACCATTCTTGCTCGTAAAGGCTTTAAAACAATTATCTTCATTGAATTTATTAAAACATAATTTCAGATTGCATTGTTTTCATCACATGGATCTATAAAGTCATCTGCTGCAGTAAGTTCATTCAATTCCTCCCTTGTAGGACTGGTCCTGTGTGGCTCAGTAGGTCAGGACTGGTCCTGTGTGGCTCAGTAGGTCAGGACTGGTCCTGTGTGGCTCAGTAGGTCTGGACTGGTCCTGTGTGGCTCAGTAGGTCAGGACTGGTCCTGTGTGGCTCAGTTGGTCAGGACTGGTCCTGTGTGGCTCAGTAGGTCAGGACTGGTCCTGTGTGGCTCAGTTGGTCAGGGCTGGTCCTGTGTGGCTCAGTAGGTCAGGACTGGTCCTGTGTGGCTCAGTAGGTCTGGACTGGTCCTGTGTGGCTCAGTAGGTCAGGACTGGTCCTGTGTGGCTCAGTAGGTCAGGACTGGTCCTGTGTGGCTCAGTAGGTCTGGACTGGTCCTGTGTGGCTCAGTAGGTCAGGACTGGTCCTGTGTGGCTCAGTTGGTCAGGACTGGTCCTGTGTGGCTCAGTAGGTCAGGACTGGTCCTGTGTGGCTCAGTTGGTCAGGGCTGGTCCTGTGTGGCTCAGTCAGGTCCTGTGTGGCTCAGGGTCTGGACTGGTCCTGTGTGGCTCAGTTGGTCAGGTCAGGACTGGTCCTGTGTGGCTCAGTAGGTCAGGACTGGTCCTGTGTGGCTCAGTTGGTCAGGGCTGGTCCTGTGTGGCTCAGTAGGTCAGGACTGGTCCTGTGTGGCTCAGTAGGTCTGGACTGGTCCTGTGTGGCTCAGTAGGTCTGGACTGGTCGGTCCTGTGTGGCTCAGTAGGTCTGGACTGGTCCTGTGTGGCTCAGTAGGTCAGGACTGGTCCTGTGTGGCTCAGTTGGTCAGGACTGGTCCTGTGTGGCTCAGTAGGTCAGGACTGGTCCTGTGTGGCTCAGTAGGTCAGGACTGGTCCTGTGTGGCTCAGTAGGTCAGGACTGGTCCTGTGTGGCTCAGTAGGTCTGGACTGGTCCTGTGTGGCTCAGTAGGTCAGGACTGGTCCTGTGTGGCTCAGTAGGTCAGGACTGGTCCTGTGTGGCTCAGGTCTGGACTGGTCCTGTGTGGCTCAGGACTGGTCCTGTGTGGCTCAGTAGGTCAGGACTGGTCCTGTGTGGCTCAGTAGGTCTGGACTGGTCCTGTGTGGCTGTAGGTCAGGACTGGTCCTGTGTGGCTCAGTAGGTCAGGACTGGTCCTGTGTGGCTCAGTCTGGACTGGTCCTGTGTGGCTCAGTAGGTCTGGACTGGTCCTGTGTGGCTCAGTAGGTCTGGACTGGTCCTGTGTGGCTCAGTAGGTCAGGACTGGTCCTGTGTGGCTCACTGGTCCTGTGTGGCTCAGTAGGTCTGGACTGGTCCTGTGTGGCTCAGTAGGTCTGGACTGGTCCTGTGTGGCTCAGTAGGTCAGGACTGGTCCTGTGTGGCTCAGTAGGTCAGGACTGGTCCTGTGTGGCTCAGTAGGTCAGGACTGGTCCTGTGTGGCTCAGTAGGTCAGGACTGGTCCTGTGTGGCTCAGTAGGTCTGGACTGGTCCTGTGTGGCTCAGTAGGTCAGGACTGGTCCTGTGTGGCTCAGTAGGTCTGGACTGGTCCTGTGTGGCTCAGTAGGTCTGGACTGGTCCTGTGTGGCTCAGGTCTGGACTGGTCCTGTGTGGCTCAGGTCTGGACTGGTCCTGTGTGGCTCAGTAGGTCAGGACTGGTCTGGACTGGTCCTGTGTGGCTCAGTAGGTCTGGACTGGTCCTGTGTGGCTCAGTAGGTCTGGTGGCTCACTGGTCCTGTGACTCAGTAGGTCTGGACTGGTCCTGTGTGGCTCAGTAGGTCTGGACTGGTCCTGTGTGGCTCAGTAGGTCTGGACTGGTCCTGTGTGGCTCAGTAGGTCTGGACTGGTCCTGTGTGGCTCAGTAGGTCAGGACTGGTCCTGTGTGGCTCAGTAGGTCTGGACTGGTCCTGTGTGGCTCAGTAGGTCTGGACTGGTCCTGTGTGGCTCAGTTGGTAAGAGCATGGTCCTGTGTGGCTCAGTAGGTAAGAGCATGGTCCTGTGTGGCTCAGTTGGTAAGAGCATGGTCCTGTGTGGCTCAGTAGGTAAGAGCATGGTCCTGTGTGGCTCAGTTGGTGGTCCTGTGTGGCTCAAGAGCATGGTCCTGTGTGGCTCAGTAGGTAAGAGCATGGTCCTGTGTGGCTCAGTTGGTAAGAGCATGGTCCTGTGTGGCTCAGTTGGTAAGAGCATGGTCCTGTGTGGCTCAGTAGGTAAGAGCATGGTCCTGTGTGGCTCAGTAGGTAAGAGCATGGTCCTGTGTGGCTCAGTTGGTAAGAGCAATGTCCTGTGTGGCTCAGTAGGTAAGAGCATGGTCCTGTGTGGCTCAGTTGGTAAGAGCATGGTCCTGTGTGGCTCAGTAGGTAAGAGCATGGTCCTGTGTGGCTCAGTTGGTAAGAACATGGTCCCTAGCAACGATCCATTTAGGATAGAAGGATCATCTGCTCAGTGAAATATAGAATAGCTCAACACAGCTCCATTTCATGGACATTATAGATGGATGGTGTTTGCATGGTGGCAGAGACGTCCTGCCTACAGGGTTGGTCAATAGTGTGAAAACAGTCAATCAGTTCACATCGACTCAATCTCCAATCAATTCACATCGACTCAATCTCCAATCAATTCACATCGACTCAATCTCCAATCAATTCACATCGACTCAATCTCCAATCAATTCACATTGACTCAATCTCCAATCAATTCACATCGACTCAATCTCCAATCAATTCACATCGACTCAATCTCCAATCAATTCACATCGACTCAATGTCCAATAAGAAGCCAACAAGATAGAGTACACCCTCTAGTCCCCAATCCCCCCTTCCCCAAAACACAGGTAAATATAAATGGTCCCTTCCTGTATTATACTGATGCTAAAATGTTTATTCTCTTCTACTGAGCCGTTTACTTCATGTTGGTATTCTGATCTTTAATGATTTCTTGTTGTTGTTGTTGCTCTGTCCAGAAGGAACATCAAGGTAAGAGGAGGTATCCTGTGGGTATCCTGTGGGTATCTCATGGGTATCCTGTGGGTATCCTGTGGGTATCCTGTGGGTATCCCGCATGTATCCTGTGGGTATCCTGTGGGTATCTCATGGGTATCCTGTGGGTATCCTGTGGGTATCCCGCGTGTATCCTGTGGGTATCCTGTGGGTAACCTGTGGGTATCCTGTGGGTATCTCATGGTTATCCTGTAGGTATCCTGTGGGTATCTCATGGTTATCCTGTGGGTATCCTGTGGGTATCCTGTGGGTATCCTGTGGGTATCCTGTACATGAGACTAATACAACTTGAAACTCTTGACACAAGCCTTAGGTCTGCGCCACAAATGGCACCCTATCCCCTATATAGTGCACTAGGTTTGATCAGAGTCCTATACCCTATATAGTGCACTAGGTTTGATCAGAGCCCTATATAGTGCACTAGGTTTGATCAGAGCCCTATATAGTGCACTAGGTTTGATCAGAGCCCTATATAGTGCACTAGGTTTGATCAGATCCCTATTCCCTATATAGTGCACTAGGTTTGATCAGATCCCTATCACCTATATAGTGCACTAGGTTTGATCAGATCCCTATTCCCTATATAGTGCACTAGGTTTGATCAGATCCCTATTCCCTATATAGTGCACTAGGTTTGATCAGAGTCCTATTCCCTATATAGTGCACTAGGTTTGTTCAGAGCCCTATTCCCTATATAGTGCACTACGTTTGATCAGAGCCCTATGGGAATAGGGGGCGATTTGGGACGGTTCATCAGGGTTAGAACTATCTCTTCTAGAGTGTGTATACCTGAGTGTCGGGGTGAGGAAAGAAAAGGTGCCTGACCAAAGAAGAACTGAGGCCGTGTCCCAAACGACACTGAGTCTTGCTAACCAGAAGGACCTGAGGAGACATCACCGTCATGGACACCTTGAGGAGAGGAGAGCGGAGCCTGTGTAGACAGATTTCTATTGATTATAAATGACATACCAATCAATTAACCCGGACTGACAAGAGCGTAGGACCAGCTGGACACCTCGATCCATATTTAAAAGACCCCTGAGAAGCTCGGATTACAACATTACAGACCACAAGTACACACTAATTCACTAACGTGAGCGTACATGTTTAAGAAACCCCATCTTTAGAATGATGTCTCCTAGACAAGGTACACATCCGGTGTTAGAAAGAGCCTGTCCTCTCAGGCAGTTTGTGAATGTTCCCCAGTGGACCCCTAATCCTGGAATGTTCCCCAATGGAACCCTGATCCTGGAATGTTCCCCAATGGAACCTTGATCCTGGAATGTTCCCGAATGGAACACTGATCGTGGAATGTTCCCGAATGGAACCCTGATCGTGGAATGTTCCCGAATGGAACCCTAATCCTGGAATGTTCCCCAATGGAACCCTAATCCTGGAATGTTCCCCAATGGAACCCTGATCCTGGAATGTTCCCCAATGGAACCCTGGTCCTGGAATGTTCCCCAATGGAACCCTGATCCTGGAATGTTCCCCAATGTTACCCTGGTCCTGGAATGTTCCCCAATGGAACCCTGATCCTGGAATGTTCCCGAATGGAACCCTAATCCTGGAATGTTCCCCAATGGAACCCTAATCCTGGAATGTTCCCGAATGGACCCCTAATCCTGGAATGTTCCCCAATGGAACCCTGATCCTGGAATGTTCCCAAATGGAACCTTGATCCTGGAATGTTCCCGAATGGAACACTGATCGTGGAATGTTCCCGAATGGAACCCTGATTGTGGAATGTTCCCGAATGGAACCCTAATCCTGGAATGTTCCCCAATGGAACCCTAATCCTGGAATGTTCCCCAAACGGAACCCTAATCCTGGAACCCTAGTGCACTAGGTTTGATCAGATCCCTATTCCCTATATAGTGCACTAGGTTTGATCAGAGTCCTATTCCCTATCACCTATATAGTGCACTAGGTTTGATCAGATCCCTACCCTATATAGTGCACTAGGTTTTGATATATTCCCTATATAGTGCACTAGGTTTGATCAGAGTCCTATTCCCTATATAGTGCACTAGGTTTGATCAGATTCCTATCCCCTATATAGTGCACTAGGTTTGATCAGATCCCTATACCCTATATAGTGCACTAGGTTTGATCAGATCCCTATTCCCTATATAGTGCACTAGGTTTGATCAGATCCTATCACCTATATAGTGCACTAGGTTTGATCAGATCCCTATTCCCTATATAGTGCACTAGGTTTGATCAGATCCCTATTCCCTATATAGTGCACTAGGTTTGATCAGAGTCCTATTCCCTATATAGTGCACTAGGTTTGTTCAGAGCCCTATTCCCTATATAGTGCACTACGTTTGATCAGAGCCCTATGGGAATAGGGGGCGATTTGGGACGGTTCATCAGGGTTAGAACTATCTCTTCTAGAGTGTGTATACCTGAGTGTCGGGGTGAGGAAAGAAAAGGTGCCTGACCAAAGAAGAACTGAGGCCGTGTCCCAAACGACACTGAGTCTTGCTAACCAGAAGGACCTGAGGAGACATCACCGTCATGGACACCTTGAGGAGAGGAGAGCGGAGCCTGTGTAGACAGATTTCTATTGATTATAAATGACATACCAATCAATTAACCCGGACTGACAAGAGCGTAGGACCAGCTGGACACCTCGATCCATATTTAAAAGACCCCTGAGAAGCTCGGATTACAACATTACAGACCACAAGTACACACTAATTCACTAACGTGAGCGTACATGTTTAAGAAACCCCATCTTTAGAATGATGTCTCCTAGACAAGGTACACATCCGGTGTTAGAAAGAGCCTGTCCTCTCAGGCAGTTTGTGAATGTTCCCCAGTGGACCCCTAATCCTGGAATGTTCCCCAATGGAACCCTGATCCTGGAATGTTCCCCAATGGAACCTTGATCGTGGAATGTTCCCGAATGGAACACTGATCGTGGAATGTTCCCGAATGGAACTCTGATCGTGGAATGTTCCCGAATGGAACCCTAATCCTGGAATGTTCCCCAATGGAACCCTAATCCTGGAATGTTCCCCAATGGAACCCTAATCCTGGAATGTTCCCCAATGGAACCCTGATCCTGGAATGTTCCCCAATGGAACCCTGGTCCTGGAATGTTCCCCAATGGAACCCTGATCCTGGAATGTTCCCCAATGTTACCCTGGTCCTGGAATGTTCCCCAATGGAACCCTGATCCTGGAATGTTCCCGAATGGAACCCTAATCCTGGAATGTTCCCCAATGGAACCCTAATCCTGGAATGTTCCCGAATGGACCCCTAATCCTGGAATGTTCCCCAATGGAACCCTGATCCTGGAATGTTCCCAAATGGAACCTTGATCCTGGAATGTTCCCGAATGGAACACTGATCGTGGAATGTTCCCGAATGGAACCCTGATTGTGGAATGTTCCCGAATGGAACCCTAATCCTGGAATGTTCCCCAATGGAACCCTAATCCTGGAATGTTCCCCAAACGGAACCCTAATCCTGGAACCCTAGTGCACTAGGTTTGATCAGATCCCTATTCCCTATATAGTGCACTAGGTTTGATCAGAGTCCTATTCCCTATCACCTATATAGTGCACTAGGTTTGATCAGATCCCTATACCCTATATAGTGCACTAGGTTTGATCAGAGTCCTATTCCCTATATAGTGCACTAGGTTTGATCAGAGTCCTATTCCCTATATAGTGCACTAGGTTTGATCAGATTCCTATCCCCTATATAGTGCACTAGGTTTGATCAGATCCCTATACCCTATATAGTGCACTAGGTTTGATCAGATCCCTATACCCTATACAGTGCACTAGGTTTGATCAGATCCCTATTCCCTATTCCCTATATAGTGCACTAGGTTTGATCAGATCCCTATTCCCTATATAGTGCACTAGGTTTGATCAGATCCCTATACCCTATATAGTGCACTAGGTTTGATCAGAGCCCTATATAGTGCACTAGGTTTGATCAGAGCCCTATATAGTGCACTAGGTTTGATCAGATCCCTATCCCCTATATAGTGCACTAGGTTTGATCAGATCCCTATTCCCTATATAGTGCACTAGGTTTGATCAGATCCCTATACCCTATATAGTCCACTAGGTTTGATCAGAGCCCTATATAGTGCACTAGGTTTGATCAGAGCCCTATATAGTGCACTAGGTTTGATCAGATCCCTATCCCCTATATAGTGCACTAGGTTTGATCAGAGTCCTATTCCCTATATAGTGCACTAGGTTTGATCAGATCCCTATACCCTATATAGTGCACTAGGTTTGATCAGATCCCTATACCCTATATAGTGCACTAGGTTTGATCAGATCCCTATTCCCTATATAGTGCACTAGGTTTGATCAGATCCCTATTCCCTATATAGTGCACTAGGTTTGATCAGATCCCTATTCCCTATATAGTGCACTAGGTTTGATCAGATCCCTATTCCCTATATAGTGCACTAGGTTTGATCAGATCCCTATCACCTATATAGTGCACTAGGTTTGATCAGATCCCTATACCCTATATAGTGCACTAGGTTTGATCAGATCCCTATACCCTATATAGTGCACTAGGTTTGATCAGATCCCTATACCCTATATAGTGCACTAAGTTTGATCAGAGTCCTATCCCCTATATAGTGCACTAGGTTTGATCAGATCCCTATACCCTATATAGTGCACTAGGTTTGATCAGATCCCTATCCCCTATATAGTGCACTAGGTTTGATCAGATCCCTATACCCTATATAGTGCACTAGGTTTGATCAGAGTCCTATTCCCTATCACCTATATAGTGCACTAGGTTTGATCAGATCCCTATCCCCTATATAGTGCACTAGGTTTGATCAGATCCCTATTCCCTATATAGTGCACTAGGTTTGATCAGAGTCCTATTCCCTATATAGTGCACTAGGTTTGATCAGAGCCCTATATAGTGCACTAGGTTTGATCAGATCCCTATATAGTGCACTAGGTTTGATCAGAGTCCTATTCCCTATACAGTGCACTAGGTTTGATCAGATCCCTATTCCCTATTCCCTATATAGTGCACTAGGTTTGATCAGATCCCTATTCCCTATATAGTGCACTAGGTTTGATCAGATCCCTATACCCTATATAGTGCACTAGGTTTGATCAGATCCCTATTCCCTATATAGTGCACTAGGTTTGATCAGATCCCTATACCCTATATAGTGCACTAGGTTTGATCAGATCCTATAGTAGTGCACTAGGTTTGATCCCTATATAGTGCACTAGGTTTGATCAGATCCCTATTCCCTATATAGTGCACTAGGTTTGATCAGATTCCTATTCCCTATATAGTGCACTAGGTTTGATCAGATCCCTATCCCCTATATAATGCACTAGGTTTGATCAGAGTCCTATTCCCTATATAGTGCACTAGGTTTGATCAGATCCCTATTCCCTATATAGTGCACTAGGTTTGATCAGATCCCTATTCCCTATATAGTGCACTAGGTTTGATCAGATCCCTATTCCCTATATAGTGCACTAGGTTTGATCAGATCCCTATTCCCTATATAGTGCACTAGGTTTGATCAGAGTCCTATTCCCTATATAGTGCACTAGGTTTGTTCAGAGCCCTATTCCCTATATAGTGCACTACGTTTGATCAGAGCCCTATGGGAATAGGGGGCGATTTGGGACGGTTCATCAGGGTTAGAACTATCTCTTCTAGAGTGTGTATACCTGAGTGTCGGGGTGAGGAAAGAAAAGGTGCCTGACCAAAGAAGAACTGAGGCCGTGTCCCAAACGACACTGAGTCTTGCTAACCAGAAGGACCTGAGGAGACATCACCGTCATGGACACCTTGAGGAGAGGAGAGCGGAGCCTGTGTAGACAGATTTCTATTGATTATAAATGACATACCAATCAATTAACCCGGACTGACAAGAGCGTAGGACCAGCTGGACACCTCGATCCATATTTAAAAGACCCCTGAGAAGCTCGGATTACAACATTACAGACCACAAGTACACACTAATTCACTAACGTGAGCGTACATGTTTAAGAAACCCCATCTTTAGAATGATGTCTCCTAGACAAGGTACACATCCGGTGTTAGAAAGAGCCTGTCCTCTCAGGCAGTTTGTGAATGTTCCCCAGTGGACCCCTAATCCTGGAATGTTCCCCAATGGAACCCTGATCCTGGAATGTTCCCCAATGGAACCTTGATCCTGGAATGTTCCCGAATGGAACACTGATCGTGGAATGTTCCCGAATGGAACCCTGATCGTGGAATGTTCCCGAATGGAACCCTAATCCTGGAATGTTCCCCAATGGAACCCTAATCCTGGAATGTTCCCGAATGGACCCCTAATCCTGGAATGTTCCCCAATGGAACCCTGATCCTGGAATGTTCCCCAATGGAACCTTGATCCTGGAATGTTCCCGAATGGAACACTGATCGTGGAATGTTCCCGAATGGAACCCTGATCGTGGAATGTTCCCGAATGGAACCCTAATCCTGGAATGTTCCCCAATGGAACCCTAATCCTGGAATGTTCCCCATTGGAACCCTAATCCTGGAATGTTCCCCTATGGAACCCTGATCCTGGAATGTTCCCCAATGGAACCCTGGTCCTGGAATGTTCCCCAATGGAACCCTGATCCTGGAATGTTCCCCAATGGAACCTGAAATGTTCCCCAATGGAACACTGATCGTGAATGTTCCCGAATGGAATGTTCCCGAATGGAACCCTAATCCTGGAATGTTCCCCAATGGAACCCTAATCCTGGAATGTTCCCCAATGGAACCCTAATCCTGGAATGTTCCCAATGGAACCCTAATCCTGGAATGTTCCCCAATGGAACCCTAATCCTGGAATGTTCCCCAATGGAACCCTAATCCTGGAATGTTCCCGAATGGAACCCTAATCCTGGAATGTTCCCCAATGGAACCCTAATCCTGGAATGTTCCCGAATGGAACCCTAATCCTGGAATGTTCCCCAATGGAACCCTAATCCTGGAATGTTCCCCAATGGAACTCTAATCCTGGAATGTTCCCCAATGGAACCCTAATCCTGGAATGTTCCCCAATGGAACCCTAATCCTGGAATGTTCCCCAATGGAACCCTAATCCTGGAATGTTCCCCAATGGAACCCTAATCCTGGAATGTTCCCCAATGGAACCCTAATCCTGGAATGTTCCCCAATGGAACCCTAATCCTGGAATGTTCCCCAATGGAACCCTAATCCTGGAATGTTCCCCAAACGGAACCCTAATCCTGGAACCCTAGTCTTAACCCATATGGGCCCTGTTGCAAAAGTAGAACACTATTGGGTGTCAATTTGGGATACACCTTAAATGTTTTAGAACAAACATGTCGTTTCAATGTAACACATAATATTCCGAAAGGATTTTAATATAATACTTTCTATAACAGAGCACTTGTTACATCTTCTCCCTCCTTCTGGAGCTCGACATCACCGGTCCACTATTTTCATTTATTTGATCCTTTATTTATTTTTTTATCTTTATTTAACTAGGCAAGTCAGATAAAGGATTATGCGCATTTTCGCAGCTTTTTGTTAAAAATCGCGCAACATTTCAGTGTCCTGCTACTCATGCCAGGAATATAGTATATGCATATGATTAGTATGTGTGGATAGAAAACACTCTGACGTTTCTAAAACTGGTTAAATCACGGCTGTGACTATAACAGAACGTGCGTTTCATCGAAAAGCACAGGAAAATCTGATCACTGAAAATGGGAAAATATATCCATGCGCCACTTCAACCCATTGTTGAATGGGAACTACATTAAATGAGGCCGAGGTTGCAATACCTACAGCTTCCACACGATGTCAACAGTCTTGTCATTTGTCTACGATTTGTTTCTTGGTCAAACGGACACGAGGCAGTGCATTTCTTCCGGTCTCCGACCGGATATTTTGGTTGAGAAATATTTGGACATGATATCAGGACGTGGAGCTATTGAATATACATCGCCCCGTGATCATTTTCATAGATTATTAACGTTTACTAATACCTAAAGTTGCATTACAAAAGTATTTCGAAGTGTTTTGTGAAAGTTTATCGTCGACTTTTTTAATAAAAAAAAATGACGTTGCGTTATCAAACTCAGTTTTTTCCTTGATTACACAGTCTTCATAGATCAATATCTAGGCTATATATGAACCGATTTAATCGAAAAAAAAGACCCAATAGTGATGTTTATGGGACATCTAGGAGTGCCAAGAAAGAAGCTCGTCAAAGGTAATGAATGTTTTATATTTTATTTCTGCGTTTTGGGTAGCGCCGGCTACCGCAAAATCTGTGGTTTTAAGTGGCGTTGCAGTACTTTGGGGGTGCCTGCTATCAGATAATAGCTTCTCACGCTTTCGCCGAAAAGCATTTTACAAATCTGACTCGGTAGCTAGATTCACAACGAGTGTAGCTTTAATTCAGTACCTTGTATGTGTATTTTAATGAAAGTTTGAGTTTTATCAAAAACTATACGTGGCGCACTTGAAATTTCCGCTGATTTGATCCCCACAGCGGGAGCTAGTCCCTAACAAGTTTAGAACAAATTCTTATTTTCAATGACGGCCAGGAACAGTGGGTTAGATTTGTACCTTGTCAGCTCGGGTTCCTAGTCCACCGCTCTAAACACTAGGCTACCCTGCCGCCCCATTTAACTAGGCAAGTCAGTTAAAAATAAATTATTATTTACAATGAGGACCTACCAGGGAAAAGTGGGTTAACTGCCTTGCTCATGGGAGCAAGAACAGACGATTTTTACCTTGTCAGCTCGGGGATTTGATTTAGCTACCTTTTGGTTAGTGCCCAATGCTCTAACCACTAGGATACCTGCCACCCGAAACCAACAGTCCTGGCAACAGTCATTTACACCACACCTGGACACCACACAGCCTGATTACTCTCCCTTTATTTAACCCTCAGTAGTATCAGGCAGTATTGATTTTGTGTCGTTCTGTACGCTTCTCCCGTTTGGTATTATCGACCTACTTTTATTATTAAACTCACCTCCTGGACCTGCTTCCTGACGCACGGCGTAATCGTTACAGCAGAAATACAGTCGAGTGTTTTCCTCCTGGACCTGCTTCCTGACGCACGGCGTAATCGTTACAGCAGAAATACAGTCGAGTGTTTTCCTCCTGGACCTGCTTCCTGACGCACGGCGTAATCGTTACAGTAGAAATACAGTCGAGTGTTTTCCTCCTGGACCTGCTTCCTGACGCACGGCGTAATCGTTACAGCAGAAATACAGTCGAGTGTTTTCCTCCTGGACCTGCTTCCTGACACACGGCGTAATCGTTACAGCAGAAATACAGTCGAGTGTTTTCCTCCTGGACCTGCTTCCTGACACACGGCGTAATCATTACAGCAGAAATACAGTCGAGTGTTTTCCTCCTGGACCTGCTTCCTGACACACGGCGTAATCGTTACAGCAGAAATACAGTCGAGTGTTTTCCTCCTGGACCTGCTTCCTGACACACGGCGTAATCGTTACAGCAGAAATACAGTCGAGTGTTTTCCTCCTGGACCTGCTTCCTGACACACGGCGTAATCGTTACAGTAGAAATACAGTCGCGTGTTTTCCTTCTGGACCGTCTTCTGTTTTGTAGGTCAAATCATTAAGTGGGTCATTAACCGTTCAAGTGAGATAAAATAAATGTTAATTGTAACATGCATTAGTTTCACAGTTTCCTGTCACACATTCACCTTCACAGTTCACACACCGCAGTTCGTTAAAGAGATAGTTTAGCCATTTGTTTTCTTGCCTTGAAAGCAGTCTATGGCAAGGGGTTCCCAAAGTACTTTGGCCCACGACCCCATTTTGATATCTGAGAATTCTCGCGACTCCAACCGTGCGTTAAAAAAATGATGTGATTAACAGCCAATGTTAACTTTTATTTTATTTGGGGCTATGACTGTCAATAGAAAAACATTGTAACAGTATTTCTGATTGTCTTCTCAACTCACCATCACATAATGTTCATGTGGGACTATGACAGTCAATTGTAAATGAGTCTGACATGTGACGACCCTCCCTATATAGTGCTCTACTGGAACCCTATTCCCTATTGTGACGACCCTCCCGCTCTGTTTGCCGTAATCTTTCGCTTTGCTCTTGTTTTCCTTATTAGGATGTCGGTGGGCGGAGCTGTGAGTGTCGTCAGCGACATGGGACACACCTGGGTCCCAGGATAAATACACCACTTCCCCCATTCATTGAGGAGACTCTCTCCATGCAGACACACCTGGGTCCCAGGATAAATACACCACTTCCCCATTCATTGAGGAGACTCTCTCCATGCAGACACACCTGGGTCCCAGGATAAATACACCACTTCCCCATTCATTGAGGAGACTCTCTCCATGCAGACACACCTGGGTCCCAGGATAAATACACCACTTCCCCATTCATTGAGGAGACTCTCTCCATGCAGACACACCTGGGTCCCAGGATAAATACACCACTTCCCCATTCATTGAGGAGACTCTCTCCATGCAGACACACCTGGGCCCGGGTGTGTCCCAGGATAAATACACCACTTCCCCATTCATGGAGGAGACTCTCTCCATGCAGACACACCTGGGCCGGGGTGTGTCCCAGGATAAATACACCACTTCCCCATTCATTGAGGAGACTCTCTCCATGCAGACACACCTGGGTCCCAGGATAAATACACCACTTCCCCATTCATTGAGGAGACTCTCTCCATGCAGACACACCTGGGTCCCAGGATAAATACACCACTTCCCCATTCATTGAGGAGACTCTCTCCATGCAGACACACCTGGGTCCCAGGATAAATACACCACTTCCCATTCATTGAGGAGACTGTGTCCCAGGATAAATACACCACTTCCCCATTCATTGAGGAGACTCTCTCCATGCAGACACACCTGGGTCCCAGGATAAATACACCACTTCCCCATTCATTGAGGAGACTCTCTCCATGCAGACACACCTGGGTCCCAGGATAAATACACCACTTCCCCATTCATTGAGGAGACTCTCTCCATGCAGACACACTGATAGATTTTGGTTGTGGCATTTTTTTGTGTGGCTGTTTTGTTTGTTTGCTATGGCACCTTTCAACACCCCTCATTATCACATTTATGCATGCAACCACCCACTTACACTACTGATTACTGACTACACTCACCATACTAATTGTATCAGTTAATAAATATATTTTGTTATTCCTTATCTCCACGTTGTCTCCCTTTTTGTTACGAACTGTGAGCCGGTTCGTGACAGACATAATTTTCTCTTATCTAACCACCACTAATGAGATGGGTGTGGCTTGATGCATGTCTCATCAGTCGGAGCTTCTCAAAGTCAGGGGGCGTGGTCGACAGGGGGCGTGGTCGATAGGGGGCGTGGTCGACAGTACGCACCTCATCTCTGCTGTCACATCCAACCTGGATGGATATTTGGTTTCAATGCAGACAAGAGCACTGAATACAGCTTCACACAGGTATGAGCTGGTGAAGGGTGCCATGAGTTGTAATGCTCAGGGGAGGGGGGGCAGGGTATTCCCTTTGAATTTAACCTGTGAAACAAGTTGTGATCTGTGAAACAAGTTGTCTGTAGCGTTTGGTTACACCTCAATCAGCTGTTTGATTTCACTTACCCGGCATGTCAACAGAGTCGGGATCACAGAGCCGGGATCACAGAGCCAGGATCACAGAGCCAGGATCACAGAGCCAGGATCACAGAGCCACAGAGCCAGGATCACAGAGCCAGGATCACAGAGCCAGGACCACAGAGCCAGGATCACAGAGCCAGGATCACAGAGCCAGGATCACAGAGCCAGGACCACAGAGCCAGGATCACAGAGCCAGGATCACAGAGCCAGGATCACAGAGCCAGGATCACAGAGCCACAGAGCCAGGACCACAGAGCCAGGATCACAGAGCCAGGATCACAGAGCCAGGACCACAGAGCCAGGATCACAGAGCCAGGATCACAGAGCCGGGATCACAGAGCCAGGATCACAGAGCCAGGATCACAGAGCCAGGATCACAGAGCCAGGATCACAGAGCCAGGACCACAGAGCCAGGACCACAGAGCCAGGATCACAGAGCCAGGATCACAGAGCCACAGAGCCAGGACCACAGAGCCAGGATCACAGAGCCAGGATCACAGAGCCAGGACCAAGTCACTTGGCTCTGTCATAACCTCACATGGTCTCTCCTATCATTGCTATGCAGACAACACACAATTAATCTTCTCCTTTCCCCCTTCTGACGACCAGGTGGCGAATCGCATCTCTGCATGTCTGGCAGACATATCAGTGTGGATGACGGATCATCACCTCAAGCTGAACCTCGGCAAGACGGAGCTGCTCTTCCTCCCGGGGAAGGACTGCCCGTTCCATGATCTCGCCATCACGGTTGACAACTCCATTGTGTCCTCCTCCCAGAGCGCTAAGAACCTTGGCGTGATCCTGGACAACACCCTGTCGTTCTCAAATAACATCAAGGCGGTGGCCCGTTCCTGTAGGTTCATGCTCTACAACATCCGCAGAGTACGACCCTGCCTCACACAGGAAGCGGCGCAGGTCCTAATCCAGGCACTTGTCATCTCCCGTCTGGATTACTGCAACTCGCTGTTGGCTGGGCTCCCTGCCTGTGCCATTAAACCCCTACAACTCATCCAGAACGCCGCAGCCCGTCTGGTGTTCAACCTTCCCAAGTTCTCTCACGTCACCCCGCTCCTCCGCTCTCTCCACTGGCTTCCAGTTGAAGCTCGCATCCGCTACAAGACCATGGTGCTTGCCTACGGAGCTGTGAGGGGAACGGCACCTCACTACCTCCAGGCTCTGATCAGGCCCTACACCCAAACAAGGGCACTGCGTTCATCCACCTCTGGCCTGCTCGCCTCCCTACCACTGAGGAAGTACAGTTCCCGCTCAGCCCAGTCAAAACTGTTCGCTGCTCTGGCCCCCCAATGGTGGAACAAACTCCCTCACGACGCCAGGACAGCGGAGTCAATCACCACCTTCCGGAGACACCTGAAACCCCACCTCTTTAAGGAATACCTAGGATAGGATAAAGTAATCCTTCTCCCCCTCCCCCCTTAAAAGACCTAGATGCACTATTGTAAAGTGGCTGTTCCACTGGATGTCATAAGGTGAAAGCACCAATTTGTAAGTCGCTCTGGATAAGAGCGTCTGCTAAATGACTTAAATGTAAATGTAAAAAATCACAGAGCCAGGATCACAGAGCCAGGATCACAGAGCCGATCACAGAGCCATCACAGAGCCAGGATCACAGAGCCAGGATCACAGTCAAACGGATTGAGAAGTCGGTCTCAAAGTGCTTTTTCCCCAAAAACGTTGGAGGTGAGCAGTCATTACTGGTGTGGGACACTTACTGATGCAGGTTTCTGTTAGAAACAGGCACAGCCGAGGGAAGGGGGTACGGATCACTTTTGAAAAGACTCTCTCCAAAAAAATAATTCTTTCCTCTGAATCCACTGATTCGTTCATCTGTAGAATGTTTTTTTACCAGCATGTCAACTGATCCAGGATCAGTCAAACGGATGCTGCTGATTGGTTCACTCATCTGTAGAATGTTTTTTACCAGCATGTCAACAGTCAAACGGATGCTGCTGATTGGTTCACTCATCTGTAGAATGTTTTTGTTTTTCCCCGCATGCTTGCGTTCAGTTTGTTCAGTTCCCCAAAAACGTCTGTTACATAGGCAAGGAGAAACATTTTCTTTTCATTACACAGAAAGTCAAACAAGTCTTTTCTACAATTTTTTTTTGTTACATGCACTGTGAACAACAACAGTTCCTCTCTCAATTAAATGTTGTTTTTCTCCCAAACACTCCCCCTCGATAACCACCAAGCCTCGGTATGAAATAAAACATTGTCATGCTCTGATCCCATATCACCATATAGTTTAGTGAAGAAGTACGCAGTGGAGGTGGTTTGATGTAGTTTTAACAATTGAAGTTACCTGCAGCAGTATACACTATATCTCTGAGTTCTGTGCTCAGCTCATTTGCCACCAGTTGCTCTCGGTGTATCATACAACGCATCCATATGACAGAGTGAGACTCATTTATAACTAGAGTGCAGAGGCTCTAACAGTACAACTGGCCCCAGCTTGGCCCCTCTAACAGTACAACTGGCCCCAGCTTGGCCCCTCTAACAGTACAACTGGCCCCAGCTTGGCCCCTCTAACAGTACAACTGGCCCCAGCTTGGCCCCTCTAACAGTACAACTGGCCCCAGCTTGGCCCCTCTAACAGTACAACTGGCCCCAGCTTGGCCCCTCTAACAGTACAACTGGCCCCAGCTTGGCCCCTCTAACAGTACAACTGGCCCCAGCCTGGCCCCTCTAACAGTACAACTGGCCCCAGCCTGGCCCCTCTAACAGTACAACTGGCCCCTCTAACAGTACAACTGGCCCCAGCTTGGCCCCTCTAACAGTACAACTGGCCCCAGCTTGGCCCCTCTAACAGTACAACTGGCCCCAGCTTGGCCCCTCTAACAGTACAACTGGCCCCAGCCTGGCCCCTCTAACAGTACAACTGGCCCCAGCCTGGACCCTCTAACAGTACAACTGTCCCTAGCCTGGCCCCTCTAACAGTACAACTGGCCCCAGCCTGGCCCCTCTAACAGTACAACTGGCCCCAGCTTGGCCCCTCTAACAGTACAACTGGCCCCAGCTTGGCCCCTCTAACAGTACAACTGGCCCCAGCCTGGCCCCTCTAACAGTACAACTGGCCCCAGCCTGGACCCTCTAACAGTACAACTGTCCCCAGCCTGGCCCCTCTAACAGTACAACTGGCCCCAACAACTGGCCCCTCTAACAGTACAACTGGCCCCTCTAACAGTACAACTGGCCCCTCTAACAGAACAACTGGCCCCTCTAACAGTACAACTGGCCCCTCTAACAGAACAACTGGCCCCTCTAACAGTACAACTGGCCCCTCTAACAGTACAACTGGCCCCTCTAACAGTACAACTGGCCCCTCTAACAGTACAACTGGCCCCTCTAACAGTACAACTGGCCCCTCTAACAGTACAACTGGCCCCAGCTTGGCCCCTCTAACAGTACAACTGGCCCCAGCTTGGCCCCTCTAACAGTACAACTGGCCCCAGCTTGGCCCCTCTAACAGTACAACTGGCCCCAGCCTGGCCCCTCTAACAGTACAACTGGCCCCAGCCTGGACCCTCTAACAGTACAACTGTCCCTAGCCTGGCCCCTCTAACAGTACAACTGGCCCCAGCCTGGCCCCTCTAACAGTACAACTGGCCCCAGCTTGGCCCCTCTAACAGTACAACTGGCCCCAGCTTGGCCCCTCTAACAGTACAACTGGCCCCAGCCTGGCCCCTCTAACAGTACAACTGGCCCCAGCCTGGACCCTCTAACAGTACAACTGTCCCTAGCCTGGCCCCTGTAACAGTACAACTGGCCCCAGCTTGGCCCCTCTAACAGTACAACTGGCCCCAGCTTGGCCCCTCTAACAGTACAACTGGCCCCTCTAACAGAACAACTGGCCCCTTTAACAGTACAACTGGCCCCTCTAACAGTACAACTGGCCCCTCTAACAGTACAACTGGCCCCTCTAACAGAACAACTGGCCCCTCTAACAGTACAACTGGACCCTCTAACAGTACAACTGGCCCCTCTAACAGTACAACTGGCCCCTCTAACAGTACAACTGGCCCCTCTAACAGTACAACTGGCCCCTCTAACAGTACAACTGGCCCCTCTAACAGTACAACTGGCCCCTCTAACAGTACAACTGGCCCCAGCCTGGCCCCTCTAACAGTACAACTGGCCCCAGCCTGGCCCCTCTAACAGTACAACTGGCCCCAGCTTGGCCCCTCTAACAGTACAACTGGCCCCAGCTTGGCCCCTCTAACAGTACAACTGGCCCCTCTAACAGAACAACTGGCCCCTCTAACAGTACAACTGGCCCCTCTAACAGTACAACTGGCCCCTCTAACAGTACAACTGGCCCCTCTAACAGTACAACTGGCCCCTCTAACAGAACAACTGGCCCCTCTAACAGTACAACTGGACCCTCTAACAGTACAACTGGCCCCTCTAACAGTACAACTGGCCCCTCTAACAGTACAACTGGCCCCTCTAACAGTACAACTGGCCCCTCTAACAGTACAACTGGCCCCTCTAACAGTACAACTGGCCCCAGCTTGGCCCCTCTAACAGTACAACTGGCCCCAGCTTGGCCCCTCTAACAGTACAACTGGCCCCAGCTTGGCCCCTCTAACAGTACAACTGGCCCCAGCCTGGCCCCTCTAACAGTACAACTGGCCCCAGCCTGGACCCTCTAACAGTACAACTGTCCCTAGCCTGGCCCCTCTAACAGTACAACTGGCCCCAGCCTGGCCCCTCCCCTCTAACAGTACAACTGGCCCCAGCCCCCTGGCCCCTCTAACAGTACAACTGGCCCCAGCCTGGACCCTCTAACAGTACAACTGTCCCTAGCCTGGCCCCTGTAACAGTACAACTGGCCCCAGCTTGGCCCCTCTAACAGTACAACTGTCCCCAGCTTGGCCCCTCTAACAGTACAACTGGCCCCTCTAACAGAACAACTGGCCCCTCTAACAGTACAACTGGCCCCTCTAACAGTACAACTGGCCCCTCTAACAGTACAACTGGCCCCTCCCCTCTAACAGTACAACTGGCCCCAGAACAACTGGCCCCTCTAACAGTACAACTGGCCCCAGCCTCCCCTAACAGTACAACTGGCCCCTCTAACAGTACAACTGGCCCCTCTAACAGTACAACTGGCCCCCCTCTAACAGTACAACTGGCCCCAGCTCTAACAGTACAACTGGCCCCAGCCTCTAACAGTACAACTGGCCCCTCTAACAGTACAACTGGCCCCAGCCTGGCCCCTCTAACAGTACAACTGTCCCCAGCCTGGCCCCTCTAACAGTACAACTGGCCCCAGCCTGGCCCCTCTAACAGTACAACTGGCCCCAGCCTGGCCCTCTAACAGTACAACTGGCCCCAGCCTGGCCCCTCTAACAGTACAACTGGCCCCAGCCTGGCCCCTCTAACAGTACAACTGGCCCCAGCCTGGCCCCTCTAACAGTACAACTGGCCCCAGCCTGGCCCCTCTAACAGTACAACTGGCCCCAGCTTGGCCCCTCTAACAGTACAACTGGCCCCAGCCTGGCCCTCTAACAGTACAACTGGCCCCTCTAGTAGAACAACTGGCCCCTCTAACAGCCTGGCCCCTCTAACAGTACAACTGGCCCCAACAGGCCCCTCTAACAGTACAACTGGCCCCAGCTTGGCCCCTAACAGTACAACTGGCCCCTCTAACAGTACAACTGGCCCCTCTAACAGTACAACTGGCCCCTCTAACAGTACAACTGGCCCCTCTAACAGTACAACTGGCCCCTCTAACAGTACAACTGGCCCCAGCTCTAACAGTACAACTGGCCCCAGCTTGGCCCCTCTAACAGTACAACTGGCCCCAGCCTCTAACAGTACAACTGGCCCTGACCTCTAACAGTACAACTGGCCCCCCTCTAACAGTACAACTGGCCCCAGCCTGGCCCCTCTAACAGTACAACTGGCCCCTCTAACAGTACAACTGGCCCCAGCTTGGCCCTCTAACAGTACAACTGGCCCCAGCCTGGCCCTCTAACAGTACAACTGGCCCCAGCCTGGACCCTCTAACAGTACAACTGGCCCCAGCCTGGCCCCTCTAACAGTACAACTGGCCCCAGCTTGGCCCCTCTAACAGTACAACTGGCCCCAGCTTGGCCCCTCTAACAGTACAACTGGCCCCTCTAACAGAACAACTGGCCCCTCTAACAGTACAACTGGCCCCTCTAACAGTACAACTGGCCCCTCTAACAGTACAACTGGCCCCTCTAACAGTACAACTGGCCCCTCTAACAGAACAACTGGCCCCTCTAACAGTACAACTGGACCCTCTAACAGTACAACTGGCCCCTCTAACAGTACAACTGGCCCCTCTAACAGTACAACTGGCCCCTCTAACAGTACAACTGGCCCCTCTAACAGTACAACTGGCCCCTCTAACAGTACAACTGGCCCCAGCTTGGCCCCTCTAACAGTACAACTGGCCCCAGCTTGGCCCCTCTAACAGTACAACTGGCCCCAGCCTGGCCCCTCTAACAGTACAACTGGCCCCAGCCTGGCCCCTCTAACAGTACAACTGGCCCCAGCCTGGACCCTCTAACAGTACAACTGTCCCTAGCCTGGCCCCTCTAACAGTACAACTGGCCCCAGCTTGGCCCCTCTAACAGTACAACTGGCCCCAGCCTGGCCCCTCTAACAGTACAACTGGCCCCAGCCTGGACCCTCTAACAGTACAACTGTCCCTAGCCTGGCCCCTGTAACAGTACAACTGGCCCCAGCTTGGCCCCTCTAACAGTACAACTGGCCCCAGCTTGGCCCCTCTAACAGTACAACTGGCCCCTCTAACAGAACAACTGGCCCCTCTAACAGTACAACTGGCCCCTCTAACAGTACAACTGGCCCCTCTAACAGTACAACTGGCCCCTCTAACAGTACAACTGGCCCCTCTAACAGAACAACTGGCCCCTCTAACAGTACAACTGGACCCTCTAACAGTACAACTGGCCCCTCTAACAGTACAACTGGCCCCTCTAACAGTACAACTGGCCCCTCTAACAGTACAACTGGCCCCTCTAACAGTACAACTGGCCCCTCTAACAGTACAACTGGCCCCAGCCTGGCCCCTCTAACAGTACAACTGGCCCCAGCCTGGCCCCTCTAACAGTACAACTGGCCCCAGCTTGGCCCCTCTAACAGTACAACTGGCCCCAGCCTGGCCCCTCTAACAGTACAACTGGCCCCAGCCTGGCCCCTCTAACAGTACAACTGGCCCCAGCCTGGCCCCTCTAACAGTACAACTGGCCCCAGCTTGGCCTCCCCCCAGTTGAAATAGTCTAGAACCGCTACTGCAGCTAACGTCCATTTGGAGCGCATAAGCTGGGGAGTTTTTTGAGTCGTTCAGCCAGAGTTTCCTCTTGATCGCTAGCAATAGCATCAATTATTAGTTTAACAGTGTTATCTGACAAAGGTATTAATGTGAGTTTCTGTGCCTCTGCCTCCGCACTCACTGTTTTTACCATATCAATTGTGGCCAGTAATATCAAAGTCTCTGCAGTGTGTGGTTTCATAGTGTTTCAGACCTAGTGATTCAATAGGGTGTGGTTTCATAATGTATCAGACCTAGTCATTCAATAGTCAAACACGGAATGGAACGTCTTTCCTGTTTCCACGACGACATATTAATAGTCAGCAGAGTATCACACTGTCACTATATCGACCACCCTTCTTCTCTGTGTATGACGTCACAGGGGACCGAGTGAGAACAGGAAGAGTTGGACGAAGAGCCCGGTAGTAAAAGAGGAAGATGAGATATCTTCTCTATTGTCCAGAGTGAATCCCAGGGTCCCAAATGGCATTCAATTCACTATACAGTGCACTACTTCTGACCAGACCCCTGCAGGCCTCGGTCTAAAGTACAGTAATGACCAGACCCCTGTAGGCCTCGGTCAGGACAGTAATGACCAGACCCCTGTAGGCCTCGGTCAGGACAGTAATGACCAGACCCCTGTAGGCCTCGGTCAGGACAGTAATGACAGTAATGACCAGACCCCTGTAGGCCTCGGTCAGGACAGTAATGACCAGACCCCTGTAGGCCTCGGTCAGGACAGTAATGACCAGACCCCTGTAGGCCTCGGTCAGGACAGTAATGACCAGACCCCTGTAGGCCTCGGTCAGGACAGTAATGACCAGACCCCTGTAGGCCTCGGTCTAAAGTACAGTAATGACCAGACTGTAAGCCTGTAGTGCCGCTAACACTCCGCTAACACTCTGTTAAACTCCGCTAACACTCCGTTAACATTCTGTTAACACTCCGTTAACACTCCGCTAACACTCCGTTAACACTCTGTTAACATTCTGTTAACATTCTGTTAACACTCCGCTAACACTCCGCTAACACTCTGTTAACATTCCATTAACACTCCGTTAACATTCTGTTAACACTCCGCTAACACTCCGTTAACACTCCGTTAACATTCTGTTAACACTCCGCTAACACTCCGTTAACACTCTGTTAACACTCTGTTAACACTCCGCTAACACTCCGCTAACACTCCGTTAACACTCTGTTAACACTCCGTTAACACTCTGTTAACACTCCGCTAACACTCCGCTAACACTCTGTTAACACTCCGCTAACAAACACTCTGTTAACACTCCGCTAACACTCCGCTAACACTCCGTTAACACTCTGTTAACACTCCGCTAACACTCTGTTAACACTCCGCTAACACTCCGTTAACACTCTGTTAACACTCCGTTAACACTCTGTTAACACTCCGCTAACACTCCGCTAACACTCTGTTAACACTCCGCTAACACTCCGCTAACACTCCGTTAACACTCCGCTAACACTCCGCTAACACTCTGTTAACATTCCGCTAACACTCCGCTAACATTCCGTCATTTACCCTGACAGCAGGGATAATGACAGCAGGGTAAATGACAGCAGGCATAATGACAGCAGGGATAATGACAGCAGGGTTAATGACAGCAGGGTTAATGACAGCAGGGATAATGACAGCAGGGTTAATGACAGCAGGGTTAATGACAGCAGGGATAATGACAGCAGGGTAAATGACAGCAGGGATAATGACATCATGGATATGGATAAGCCTTGACATGGATAAGCCTTGACACTCTGACATCTCAGCTGGCTGAAGACAGAACCAAGCCTTGACACTCTGACATCTCAATTGGCTGAAGACAGAACCAAGCCTTGACACTCTGACGTCTCAATTGGCTGAAGACAGAACCAAGCCTTGACACTCTGACATCTCAATTGGCTGAAGACAGAACCAAGCCTTGACATCTCAATTGGCTGAAGACAGAACCAAGCCTTGACACCTCAGCTGGCTGAAGACAGAACCAAGCCTTGACACCTCAGCTGGCTGAAGACAGAACCAAGCCTTGACATCTCAGCTGGCTGAAGACAGAACCAAGCCTTGACACCTCAGCTGGCTGAAGACAGAACCAAGCCTTGACACCTCAGCTGGCTGAAGACAGAACCAAGCCTTGACACCTCAGCTGGCTGAAGACAGAACCAAGCCTTGACACTCTGACATCTCAGCTGGCTGAAGACAGAACCAAGCCTTGACACTCTGACATCTCAGCTGGCTGAAGACAGAACCAAGCCTTGACACTCTGACACCTCAGCTGGCTGAAGACAGAACCAAGCACTAAACTGAATACCCTTTTTTTTTTACACCACCTGACTCCTTAGATCAGAGGGAAATGTGTGTGTGTGTTTATGTGTGTGTGTGTGTGTGTGTGTGTGTGTGTGTGTGTGTGTGTGTGTGTGTGTGTGTGTGTGTGTGTGTGTGTGTAGTGGAAATGTACAACTTTGGAGACAGAACAGGAGATGTAAGTCCCTGTCACCTAGGTCATTGAAACAGTAACTCATCTTAGATCCTGTACAGAACATCAGTAATGGGATTAAAATGTAAAATGAGGACAGATTATAGAAAGCAATAAAACACATCCTATTTTGGCAGCGAGTGAGCAGAGCAATCTCACCCCCGGGTCCCTCCTCAGCCTCAGCCTGCAACCCACGCACCAGCTCAGTCTCAACCCTTAGTCACCAGCCTCCCTCCTCAGTCCCAACCCTTAGTCCCAGCCTCCCTCCTCAGTCCCAACTGTTAGTCCCAGCCTCCCTCCTCAGTTCCAACCCTTAGTCCCAGCCTCCCTCCTCAGTTCCAACCCTTAGTCCCAGCCTCCCTCCTCAGCCCCAACCCGGAGGAGAGAGGATGGAGGAGAGAGGACGCAGGAGAGAGGACGGAGGAGAGAGGACGCAGGAGAGAGGATGGAGGAGAGAGGACGCAGGAGAGAGGACGGAGGAGAGATGGAGGAGAGAGGACGGAGGAGAGAGGACGGAGGAGAGAGGACGGAGGAGAGAGAACGGAGGAGAGAGGACGGAGGAGAGAGAACGGAGGAGAGAGAACGGAGGAGAGAGGACGGAGGAGAGAGGACGGAGGAGAGAGAACGGAGGAGAGAGAACGGAGGAGAGAGGACGGAGGAGAGAGGACGGAGAAGAGAGGGCGGAGGACAGAGGACGGAGGACGGAGGAGATAAGACAGGGGAGAGAGGACGGAGGAGAGAGGACGGAGGAGAGAGGACGGAGGAGAGAGGACGGAGGAGAGAGGACGGAGGACAGATGACGGAGGACGGAGGAGAGAGGACGGAGGAGAGAGGACGGAGGAGAGAGGACAGAGGAGGAGGACGGAGGAGAGAGGACGGAGGAGAGAGGACGGAGGAGAGAGGACAGAGGAGAGAGGACGGAGGAGAGAGGACGGAGGAGATAGGACGGAGGAGAGAGGACAGAGGAGAGAGAACGGAGAAGAGAGGGCGGAGGACAGAGGACGGAGGACGGAGGAGATAGGACAGGGGAGAGAGGACGGAGGAGAGAGGACGGAGGAGAGAGGACGGAGGAGAGAGGATGGAGGAGTTGAGCATATCCAAATGAGAAAAGGCCATGGGCTAGCTAGCTAGTTAGCTTAGTCTGCTGGCTATCCATTTCAATGCCTATGTTGTTAAATAAAAGGCCAACATTGTGTGGATGGAGGAGTTGAGCATATCCAAATGAGAAAAGGCCATGGGCTAGCTAGCTAGTTAGCTTAGTTAGCTTAGTCTGCTGGCTATCCATTTCAATGCCTATGTTGTTAAATAAAAGGCCAACATTGTGTGGAAACATTGTACGCTGCATTAAATCAGACATACTGTATCTTCTCCATTCTACCAATATTTTTGGTAAAGGGGATATTTGTTCTTGTTTTTACCGCCTCATCTTTCCTGGAAGTTTTAGGTACTTGGGAACTTTCAAATTTGAATTCAGTGACATCACAATGAAGGAGGAGGGGCCAGCTAGTAGCTACCTCCCACAAAATGGCGGCAGCGAAGACTTCCACATTCTAGTTACTAATCTGCACCATTTCCTCATGTCATCCTCTTATTAACTAGTTGTTTTGCTACAGTAAGATGTGGGATGGATTCACCATCAGATCTGTGCTAGTTTACTACGGGCTGTATTCAATCCATAGTGTGGAAGTTCAGTTTTACAGTGTGATTTTACATTTAAAGGCAATGTTTCCGTTTTTTTAGCAAAGACAGCATTCAAGGTAAATTGCTGCGTATGTCGGCTCAATCGAAAAATTACCTTTAAATTTCTGTCCACAGTCTGTAACGCTTCTGAAAAACTGATCGAACAGAGCCCTAAATGATGCTCCCATGTTTACTAGTTTAGTCGTGATGCCAGAATGGACATTTTTGCACAGTTACTCTGGTTTTTACAGTGAAATGATGTTTTCACTACAACAGTCTGGTTGTAATAACCTCTGAAACCAGCCAGGAAGAATTCATTTAATGTAAGGACAGCAGCATTTTCAAATTCGAACCCTATTCCCTATGTAGTGCACTACTTTAGACTAAAGTCCTCCGGTCAACAGTAGTGCACTCAATGAGGAATAGGGTACGGTTTGGGATGCGCCCTAGGTCTCTAATGCTCATTAAGACATTAGGCAGCGGGCCCCAGATATGGCTGTAGCACCAGCTGCTGCTGTTCGGCTGTAATTAACATGGCAGCAGCTCAGCTCTGGTGGGACCAGTATACAGCTTCTGACACTGCACATACCCACTGGTACCTGAGATAGGCAGATGTAAAGGTCCACACCCAACCCACTGTTTCAAACACATCATAATAGCAGGAAAATGTGTAGGCCTGCTCAATTTACAAATACACTGAGAGAGAGAGAAAGGGATGAGATGGAGACAGACAGAGGGATGAGATGGAGAGAGACAGAGGGATGGGATGGAGAGAGAGAAAGGGATGAGATGGAGAGAGAGACAGGGATGAGATGGAGAGAGACAGAGGGATGGGATGGAGAGAGAGAAAGGGATGAGATGGAGAGAGAGAAAGGGATGAGATGGAGAGAGTGAAAGGGATGAGATGGAGAGAGTGAAAGGGATGAGATGGAGACAGACAGGGGGATGAGATGGAGAGAGAGAGGGATGGGATGGAGAGAGACAGGGATGAGATGGAGAGAGTGAAAGGGATGGGATGGAGACAGACAGAGGGATGGGATGGAGAGAGACAGGGATGAGATGGAGAGAGAGAAAGGGATGAGATGGAGAGAGTGAAAGGGATGAGATGGAGACAGACAGGGGGATGAGATGGAGAGAGAGAAAGGGATGAGATGGAGAGAGAGACAGGGATGAGATGGAGAGAGACAGAGGGATGAGATGGAGAGAGAGAAAGGGATGAGATGGAGACAGACAGGGGGATGAGATGGAGAGAGAGAAAGGGATGAGATGGAGAGAGTGAAAGGGATGAGATGGAGAGAGAGAAAGGGATGGGATGGAGAGAGAAAAAGAGGTATGAGATGGAGAGAGAGAAAGGGATGATATTGAGAGAGAGAAATGGATGATATGGAGAGAGAGAAAGGGATGAGATGGAGAGAGACAGAGGGATGAGATGGAGAGAGAGAAAGGGATGAGATGGAGAGAGACAGAGGGATGAGATGGAGAGAGACAGAGGGATGGGATGGAGAGAGAGAAAGGGATGAGATGGAGAGAGAGAAAGGGATGAGATGGAGAGAGACAGAGGGATGAGATGGAGAGAGAGAAAGGGATGAGATGGAGAGAGAGACAGGGATGAGATGGAGAGAGAGACAGGGATGAGATTGAGAGAAACAGAGGGATGGGATGGGGAGAGAGAAAGAGATGGGATGGAGAGAAACAGAGGGATGGGATGGGGAGAGACAGGGATGAGATGGAGACAGACAGGGGGATGAGATGGAGAGAGAGAAAGGGATGGGATGGAGAGAGAAAGGGATGGGATGGAGAGAGAAAAAGAGGGATGAGATGGAGAGAGAGAGAAAGGGATGAGATGGAGAGAGGGATGAGATGGAGAGAGAGAAAGGGATGAGATGGAGAGAGAGAAAGGGATGATATGGAGAGAGGGATGAGATGGAGAGAGAGAAAGGGATGAGATGGAGAGAGAGAAAGGGATGGGATGGAGAGAGAGAGAGGGATGGGATGGAGAGAGAGAAAGGGATGGGATGGAGAGAGAGAGGGATGGAGAGAGAGAAAGGGATGAGATGGAGAGAGAGAAAGGGATGAGATGGAGAGAGAGAAAGGGATGAGATGGAGAGAGAGAAAGGGATGAGATGGAGAGAGAGAAAAGGATGGGATGGAGAGAAAGAGGGATGGGATGGAGAGAGAAAGGGATGGGATGGAGAGAGAGAAAAGGATGGGATGGAGAGAGAGAGGGATGGGATGGAGAGAAACAGAGGGATGAGATGGAGAGAGAGAAAGGGATGGGATGGAGAGAAACAGAGGGATGGGATGGAGAGAGAGAAAGGGATGAGATGGAGAGAGAGAGGGATGGGATGGAGAGAAACAGAGGGATGGGATGGAGAGAGACAGAGGGATGGGATGGAGAGAGAGAGAGGGGGATGGCATGGAGAGAGACAGAGGGATGGGAGCAGAAACCTCTGAATCCCTGGACAAACTCCATCTATGATCAAAAAACGGTGCTATGGCCATAGAAATAGAGTTACTAGAATAGACATTCCCATTAAAGTCCATTTCTTCATTTGTTGTAATCGTTATATCTCTACGGCTGTGGCAGCCTCAGTGACATGGGAGATCCCTAGGGAACATCACAGGCACTGAATTCTATGGTGATGATAACCCATACAAAATGCTCTGTGTTCTGTGCTCTGTGTTCTGTGCTCTGTGTTCTGTGTTCTGTGTTCTGTGCTCTGTGCTCTGTGCTCTGTGTTCTGTGCTCTGTGTTCTGTGCTCTGTGCTCTGTGCTCTGTGTTCTGTGCTCTGTGTTCTGTGTTCTGTGCTCTGTGTTCTGTGTTTCTGGGTTAGAAAGCCAAAGGAAGACAATATAATCATGTAGGAGGGAGAGAAGGGGAAGCTCCGTGTTTCATTCTGTTCTTTAATTGGAACATACATGATGACAGGAGAAATGGGCCATCACAGGGACACAAAGGAATGGCATCTACAGTTTATTTTTGGAACGTGAGGTGTGCAGATAACTGATCTGCCTTGGGGTTCTCAGCCTATATAGCGACAGATAGACAAGTAGACAAAGACAGGCAGACGAATAGCCAGACAGCAAAGGCAGGCAGGCAGGCAGGCAGGCAGGCAGGCAGGCAGGCAGGCAGGCAGGCAGGCAGGCAGACAGACAGACAGACAGACAGACAGACAGACAGACAGGCAGGCAGGCAGGCAGGCAGGCAGAGAAAGACAGGCAGGCAGGCAGAGAGAGAGAGCAACAGACAGGCAGCCAGACAAGCAGACAGACAGACAGTGTTGAGTGTCACAAAACAACTAAAATAATAAAACTTAGACTACAGTGTGGCCTGTAGATTTGAAACTGTGGTGGGATTCAGTCACTTCCTACTTGGACAGAACGCCAACTTTTAGAGCTTTATGGTTTATGATCGTTTTAGGGTGTTTCTAACGTACAAGAACACACACACACACACACACACACACACACACACACACACTCACACACACACACTCACACACACACACACACACACACACACACACACACACACACACACACACTCACAACAACACACACACACACACACACACTTTAAGGCAACAGTGCCACCTCCTGGTGCTTTAGATAAAGCAGGAACGGATGACGGATTTTATGAGTTATATTTATATATATTTTATTAACTTTGTTTTAACTAGGTAAGTCAGTTAAGAACAAATTCTTATTGTACAATGACGGCCTAGGAAGACAAAAGGCCTCCTGCTGGGACGGGGGATTAAAAACAACTAAACAAAATACAAATATAGGACAAAACACAGGTCACAACAAGAGAGACAACACTACATAAAGAGAGACCTAAGACAACAACACAGTATGGTAGCAACACAACATGACAACAACATGGTAGCAACACAACATGACAACACAGCATGGTAGCAACACAACATGACAACACAGCATGGTAACAACACAACATGACAACACAGCATGGTAGCAACACAACATGACAACAACATGGTAGCAACACAACATGACAACACAGCATGGTAGCAACACAACATGACAACACAGCATGGTAGCATCACAACATGACAACAACATGGTAGCAACACAACATGACAACAACATGGTAGCAACACAACATGACAACAACATGGTAGCAACACAACATGACAACAACATGGTAGCAACACAACATGACAACAACATGATAGCAACACAACATGACAACACAGCATGGTAGCAACACAACATGACAACAACATGGTAGCAACACAACATGACAACACAGCATGGTAGCAACACAACATGACAACAACATGGTAGCAACACAACATGACAACAACATGGTAGCATCACAACATGACAACAACATGGTAGCAACACAACATGACAACAACATGGTAGCAACACAACATGACAACAACATGGTAGCAACAACACAGCATGGTTGCAAAACAACATGACAACAACATGGTAGCAACACAACATGACAACAACATGGTAGCAACACAACATGACAACACAGCATGGTAGCAACACAACATGACAACAACATGGTAGCAACACAACATGACAACACAGCATGGTAACAACACAATATGACAACAACATGGTAGCAACATGGTAGCAACACAACATGACAACAACATGGTAGCAACACAACATGACAACACAGCATGGTAGCAACACAACATGACAACAACATGGTAGCAACACAACATGACAACACAGCATGGTAACAACACAACATGACAACAACATGGTAGCAACACAACATCACAACACAGAATGGTAGCATCACAACATGACAACAACATGGTAGCAACACAACATGACAACACAGCATGGTAGCAACACAACATGACAACAACATGGTAGCAACACAGCATGACAACACAGCATGGTAGCAACACAACATGGTAGCAACACAACATGACAACAACATGGTAGCAACACAACATGACAACAACATGGTAGCAACATAACATGACAACAACATAGTATAGTAGCAACACAACATGACAACAACATCGTAGCAACACAGCATGACAACAACATGGTAGCAACACAACATCACAACAACATGGTAGCAACACAGCATGACAACAACATGACAACAACATGGTAGCAACACAACATGACAACAACATGGTAGCAACACAACATGACAACACAGCATGGTAGCAACACAACATGACAACAACATGGTAGCAACACAACATGACAAGAACATGGTAGCATCACAACATGACAACAACATGGTAGCAACACAACATGACAACAACATGGTAGCAACACAACATGACAACAACATGGTAGCAACACAACATGACAACAACATGGTACCAACACAACATGACAACAACATGGTAGCAACACAACATGACAACAACATGGTAGCAACACAACATGACAACAACATGGTAGCAACACAACATGACAACAACATGGTAACAACACAACATGACAACAACATGGTAGCAACACAACATGACAACAACATGGTAGCAACACAACATGACAAGAACATGTTAGCAACACAACATCACAACAACATGGTAGCAACACAGCATGACAACAACATGGTAGCAACACAACATGACAACAACACGGTAGCAACACAACATCACAACAACATGGTAGCAACACAGCATGACAACAACATGGTAGCAACACAACATGACAACAACATGGTAGCATCACGACATGACAACAACATGGTAGCAACACATGACAAGACAGCATGGTAGCAAAACAACATGACAACAACATGGTAGCAACACAACATGACAACAACATGGTAGCAACACAACATGACAACAACATGGTAGCAACACAACATGACAACAACATGGTAGCAACACATGACAACACAGCATGGTTGCAAAACAACATGACAACAACATGGTAGCAACACAACATGACAACAACATGGTAGCAACACAACATGACAACAACATGGTAGCAACACAACATGACAACAACATGGTAGCAACACATGACAACACAGCATGGTAGCAAAACAACATGACAACAACATGGTAGCAACACAACATGACAACAACATGGTAGCAACACAACATGACAAGAACATGGTAGCAACACAACATGACAAGAACATGGTAGCAACACAACATCACAACAACATGGTAGCAACACAACATGACAACAACATGGTAGCTACACAACATCACAACAACATGGTAGCAACACAACATGACAACAACATGGTAGCAACACATGACAACACAGCATGGTTGCAAAACAACATGACAACAACATGGTAGCAACACAACATGACAACAACATGGTAGCAACACAACATGACAACAACATGGTAGCAACACAACATGACAACAACATGGTAGCAACACATGACAACACAGCATGGTAGCAAAACAACATGACAACAACATGGTAGCAACACAACATGACAACAACATGGTAGCAACACAACATGACAAGAACATGGTAGCAACACAACATGACAAGAACATGGTAGCAACACAGCAACACAACATGACAAAAACATGGTAGCAACACAACATCACAACAACATGGTAGTAACACAACATGACAACAACATGGTAGCAACACAACATGACAACACAGCATGGTAGCAACACAACATGACAACACAGCATGGTAACAACACAACATGACAACAACATGGTAGCAACACAACATGACAAGAACATGGTAGCAACACAACATCACAACAACATGGTAGCAACACAACATGACAACAACATGGTAGCAACACAACATGATAACACAGCATGGTAGCAACACAACATGATGACAACATGGTAGCAACACAACATGACAACAACATGGTAGCAACACAGCATGACAACAACATGGTAGCAACATGACATGACAACAACATGGTAGCAACACAACATGACAACAACATGGTAGCAACACAACATGACAACACAGTATGGTAGCAACACACCATGACAACACAGTATGGTAGCAACACAACATGACAACAACATGGTAGCAACACAACATGATAACACAGCATGGTAGCAACACAACATGACGACAACATGGTAGCAACACAACATGACAACAACATGGTAGCAACACAACATGACAACAACATGGTAGCAACACAACATGACAACAACATGGTAGCAACACAACATGACAACAACATGATAGCAACACAACATGACAACAACATGATAGCAACACAACATGACAACAACATGGTAGCAACACAACATGACAACAACATGATAGCAACACAACATCACAACAACATGGTAGCAACACAACATGACAACAACACGGTAGCAACACAACATGACAACAACATGGTAGCAACACAACATCACAACAACATGGTAGCAACACAACATGATAACAACATGGTAGCAACACAACATGACAACAACATGACAACAACATGGTAGCAACACAACATGACAACAACATGGTATCAACACAGCATGACAACAACATGGTTGCAACACAACATGACAACAACACGGTAGCAACACAACATGACAACAACATGGTAGCAACACAACATCACAACAACATGGTAGCAACACAACATGATAACAACATGGTAGCAACACAACATGACAACAACATGACAACAACATGGTAGCAACACAACATGACAACAACATGGTATCAACACAGCATGACAACAACATGGTTGCAACACAACATGACAACAACATGGTAGCAACACAACATGACAACACAGTATGGTAGCAACACAGCATGACGACAACATGGTAGCAACACAACATGACAACACAGCATGGTAGCACCACAACATGACAACAACATGGTTTGCAACACAACATGACAACAACATGGTAGCAACACAACATGACAACACAGTATGGTAGCAACACAGCATGACGACAACATGGTAGCAACACAACATGACAACACAGCATGGTAGCAACACAACATGACAACAACATGATTTGCAACACAACATGACAACAACATGGTAGCAACACAACATGACAACACAGTATGGTAGCAACACAGCATGACGACAACATGGTAGCAACACAACATGACAACACAGCATGGTAGCAAAACAACATGACAACAACATGGTAGCAACACAACATGACAACAACATGGTAGCAACACAACATGACAAGAACATGGTAGCAACACAACATGACAAGAACATGGTAGCAACACAACATCACAACAACATGGTAGCAACACAACATGACAACAACATGGTAGCAACACAACATCACAACAACATGGTAGCAACACAACATGACAACAACATGGTAGCAACACATGACAACACAGCATGGTTGCAAAACAACATGACAACAACATGGTAGCAACACAACATGACAACAACATGGTAGCAACACAACATGACAACAACATGGTAGCAACACAACATGACAACAACATGGTAGCAACACATGACAACACAGCATGGTAGCAAAACAACATGACAACAACATGGTAGCAACACAACATGACAACAACATGGTAGCAACACAACATGACAAGAACATGGTAGCAACACAACATGACAAGAACATGGTAGCAACACAGCAACACAACATGACAACAACATGGTAGCAACACAACATGACAACACAGCATGGTAGCAACACAACATGACAACACAGCATGGTAACAACACAACATGACAACAACATGGTAGCAACACAACATGACAAGAACATGGTAGCAACACAACATCACAACAACATGGTAGCAACACAACATGACAACAACATGGTAGCAACACAACATGATAACACAGCATGGTAGCAACACAACATGATGACAACATGGTAGCAACACAACATGACAACAACATGGTAGCAACACAGCATGACAACAACATGGTAGCAACATGACATGACAACAACATGGTAGCAACACAACATGACAACAACATGGTAGCAACACAACATGACAACACAGTATGGTAGCAACACACCATGACAACACAGTATGGTAGCAACACAACATGACAACAACATGGTAGCAACACAACATGATAACACAGCATGGTAGCAACACAACATGACGACAACATGGTAGCAACACAACATGACAACAACATGGTAGCAACACAACATAACAACAACATGGTAGCAACACAACATGACGACAACAACATGGTAGCAACATAACATGACAACAACATGGTAGCAACACAACATGACAACAACATGGTAGCAACACAACATGACGACAACAACATGGTAGCAACACAACATGACAACAACATGGTGGCAACACAACATGACAACAACATGGTAGCAACACAACATGACAACAACATGATAGCAACACAACATGACAACAACATGATAGCAACACAACATGACAACAACATGGTAGCAACACAACATGACAACAACATGATAGCAACACAACATCACAACAACATGGTAGCAACACAACATGACAACAACACGGTAGCAACACAACATGACAACAACATGGTAGCAACACAACATCACAACAACATGGTAGCAACACAACATGATAACAACATGGTAGCAACACAACATGACAACAACATGACAACAACATGGTAGCAACACAACATGACAACAACATGGTATCAACACAGCATGACAACAACATGGTTGCAACACAACATGACAACAACACGGTAGCAACACAACATGACAACAACATGGTAGCAACACAACATCACAACAACATGGTAGCAACACAACATGATAACAACATGGTAGCAACACAACATGACAACAACATGACAACAACATGGTAGCAACACAACATGACAACAACATGGTATCAACACAGCATGACAACAACATGGTTGCAACACAACATGACAACAACATGGTAGCAACACAACATGACAACACAGTATGGTAGCAACACAGCATGACGACAACATGGTAGCAACACAACATGACAACACAGCATGGTAGCAACACAACATGACAACAACATGGTTTGCAACACAACATGACAACAACATGGTAGCAACACAACATGACAACACAGTATGGTAGCAACACAGCATGACGACAACATGGTAGCAACACAACATGACAACACAGCATGGTAGCAACACAACATGACAACAACATGGTTTGCAACACAACATGACAACAACACAACATGACAACAATATGATCGTATGCTATCCATTTGTTTATATGCTGTTCTTTGTATGACATTTTAATATTTGATTATTAACCAATGATATTAGGCCACTCTTGGCCATGATTACAGACACCTGTGTCTTTTGACACAATATAAACGAGTCATCCCGCAGTGTTTGTGATAATACCCTGATGAAGACAGCTTGGCTGTCGAAACGTTGGTATTACATTTTTGCATCTGAGCTCCTAGAGTGTGCGGCTCTCTTTTATTTTCAAACAACATAGTAGCAACACAACATGACAACAACATGGTAGCAACACAACATGACAACAACATGGTAGCAACACAACATGACAACAACATGGTAGCAACACAACAAGACAACAACATGGTAGCAACACAACATCACAACAACATGGTAGCAACACAGCATGACAACAACATGGTAGCAACACAACATGACAACAACATGGTAGCAACACAACATGACAACAACATGGTAGCAACACAACATGACAACAACATGGTAGCAACACAACATCACAACAACATGGTAGCAACACAACATGACAACAACATGGTAGCAACACAACATGACAACAACATGGTAGCAGCACAACATGGCAACAACATGGTAGCAACACAACATGACAACAACATGGTAGCAACACAACATAACAACAACATGGTAGCAACACAACATGACAACAACATGGTAGCAACACAACATGACAACAACATGGTAGCAACACAACATGGCAACAACATGGTAGCAACACAACATAACAACAACATGGTACCAACACAACATGACAACAACATGGTAGCAACACAACATGACAACAACACAACATGACAACAACATGGTAGCAACACAACATGGTACAAACATTATTGGTCACAGACAACAGCACAAAGGGCAAGAAGGTGGAGACAACAATACATCACACAAAGCAGCCACAACTGTCAGTCGAATGTGGAGGGTGAGGGCTGCAGTAGATATCTCAGATAGGGGTGGAGTGAGACCTAAGAGGGTTTTATAAATAAGCATCAACCAGTGGGTCTTGCGACGGGTATACAGAGATGACCAGTTTACAGAGGAGTATAGAGTGCAGTGATGTGTCATATCAGGAACATTGGTGGAAAATCTGATGGCCAAATGGTAAAGAACATCTATCCACTCGAGAGCCCCCTTACCTGCGGATCTATAAATGATGTCTCCGTAATCTAGCATGGGTATGATGGCCATTTAAATCAGGGTTAGTTTAGCAGCTGGGGTGAAAGAGGAGCGATTACGAGGGAGGAAACCAAGTCTAGATTTAACTTAAGCCAAACGTTGCAGTCTTGAAAAAAAAAGTGAACTAATTACAATTGAACATGATACATTTAGTGTTTTAATTTGCATGCAGTTGTTTTTTCGTTGTAAATAAATGCCTGCGACAGGCACCTCTCTGAATCCTGCAGCCGAGAGTATCAGGTGTGTCACTTCAGCTTCCATTTCCCCCAGTAAGTAGTTGATTGATTGGTTAGATTTATTAGATAACCAAAACGAGGCAGCTGCTTCAGCCTCAGAGTTACAGTTACATACATCAAAAAGTATCAGGTATAAAAACATATCTGAGGATCGTCATACAATTCAAAACAGATTATTAAAACGGAATAAAATGAGTTATTTCACCTTTAAGTTTTGCAGCAAATAAACTTTTCAGTATGTTTTTATCTTTTGTGTGGTTGTGAAACAACAGAGATATGTGGTTGTGAAACAACAGAGATATGTGGTTGTGAAACAACAGAGATATGTGGTTGTGAAACAACAGAGATATGTGGTTGTGAAACAACAGAGATATGTGGTTGTGAAACAACAGAGATATGTGGTTGTGAAACAACAGAGATATGTGGTTGTGAAACAACAGAGATATGTGGTTGTGAAACAACAGAGATATGTGGTTGTGAAACAGAGATATGTGGTTGTGAAACAACAGAGATATGTGGTTGTGAAACAGAGATATGTGGTTGTGAAACAACAGAGATATGTGGTCGTGAAACAACAGAGATATGTGGTTGTGAAACAACAGAGATATGTGGTTCTGAAACAACAGAGATATGTGGTTGTGAAACAACAGAGATATGTGGTTCTGAAACAACAGAGATATGTGGTTGTGAAACAACAGAGATATGTGGTCGTGAAACAACAGAGATATGTGGTTCTGAAACAACAGAGATATGTGGTTGTGAAACAACAGAGATATGTGGTCGTGAAACAACAGAGATATGTGGTTGTGAAACTACAGAGATATGTGGTTGTGAAACAACAGAGATATGTGGTTGTGAAACAACAGAGATATGTGGTTGTGAAACAACAGAGATATGTGGTTGTGAAACAACAGAGATATGTGGTTGTGAAACAACAGAGATATGTGGTTGTGAAACAGAGATATGTGGTTGTGAAACAGAGATATGTGGTTGTGAAACAACAGAGATATGTGGTTGTGAAACAACAGAGATATGTGGTTGTGAAACAACAGAGATATGTGAAACAACAGAGATATGTGGTTGTGAAACAACAGAGATATGTGGTTGTGAAACAGAGATATGTGGTTGTGAAACAACAGAGATATGTGGTTGTGAAACAACAGAGATATGTGGTTGTGAAACAACAGAGATATGTGGTTGTTAAACAACAGAGATATGTGAAACAACAGAGATATGTGGTTGTGAAACAGAGATATGTGGTTGTGAAACAACAGAGATATGTGGTTGTGAAACAACAGAGATATGTTAAACAACAGAGATATGTGGTTGTGAAACAGAGATATGTGGTTGTGAAACAACAGAGATATGTGGTTGTGAAACAACAGAGATATGTGGTTGTGAAACAGAGATATGTGGTTGTGAAACAACAGAGATATGTGGTTGTGAAACAACAGAGATATGTGAAACAACAGAGATATGTGGTTGTGAAACAACAGAGATATGTGGTTGTGAAACAACAGAGATATGTGGTTGTGAAACAACAGAGATATGTGAAACAACAGAGATATGTGGTCGTGAAACAACAGAGATATGTGAAACAACAGAGATATGTGAAACAACAGAGATATGTGGTTGTGAAACAACAGAGATATGTGGTCGTGAAACAACAGAGATATGTTAAACAACAGAGATATGTGGTTGTGAAACAGAGATATGTGGTTGTGAAACAACAGAGATATGTGGTTGTGAAACAACAGAGATATGTGGTTGTGAAACAACAGAGATATGTGAAACAACAGAGATATGTGGTTGTGAAACAACAGAGATATGTGGTTGTGAAACAACAGAGATATGTGAAACAACAGAGATATGTGGTTGTGAAACAACAGAGATATGTGGTTGTGAAACAACAGAGATATGTGGTTGTTAAACAACAGAGATATGTGGTTGTTAAACAACATAGATATGTGGTTGTGAAACAACAGAGATATGTTAAACAACAGAGATATGTGAAACAACAGAGATATGTGGTTGTGAAACAACAGAGATATGTGGTTGTTAAACAACATAGATATGTGGTTGTGAAACAACAGAGATATGTGGTTGTGAAACAACAGAGATATGTGGTTGTGAAACAACAGAGATATGTTAAACAACAGAGATATGTGGTTGTGAAACAACAGAGATATGTGGTTGTGAAACAACAGAGATATGTGGTTGTGAAACAACAGAGATATGTGGTTGTGAAACAACAGAGATATGTGGTTGTGAAACAACAGCGATATGTGGTTGTTAAACAACAGAGATATGTGGTTGTGAAACAACAGAGATATTTGGTTGTGAAACAACAGAGATATGTGGTTGTGAAACAACAGAGATATGTGAAACAACAGAGATATGTGGTTGTTAAACAACATAGATATGTGGTTGTGAAACAACAGAGATATGTGGTTGTGAAACTACAGAGATATGTGGTTGTGAAACAACAGAGATATGTGGTTGTGAAACAACAGAGATATGTGGTTGTTAAACAACATAGATATGTGGTTGTGAAACAACAGAGATATGTGGTTGTGAAACAACAGAGATATGTTAAACAACAGAGATATGTGGTTGTGAAACAACAGAGATATGTGGTTGTTAAACAACAGAGATATGTGGTTGTGAAACAACAGAGATATGTGGTTGTGAAACAACAGAGATATGTGGTTGTGAAACAACAGAGATATGTGGTTGTGAAACAACAGAGATATGTGGTTGTGAAACAACAGAGATATGTTAAACAACAGAGATATGTGGTTGTGAAACAACAGAGATATGTGAAACAACAGAGATATGTGGTTGTGAAACAACAGAGATATGTGGCTAGCGAATGTATTCACTCCCCTTGGCATTTTACCTATTTTATTGCAATACAACCTGAAATTAAAATAGATTTTTTTTCGGGATTTGTACCATTTGATTTACACAAATTTGATGATGCAAAATATTTTTTATTGTGAAGCAAACAAGAAATAAGACCAAAAAAAGAAAAACTTCAGCATGCATAACTATTCACCCTCCCAAAGTCAATACTTTGTAGAGCCACCTTTTGCAGCAATTACAGCTGCAAGTCTCTTGGGGTATGTCTTTATAAACTCGACACATCTAGCCACTGGGATTTTTGCTCATTCTTCAAGGCAAAACTTCTCCAGCTGCTTCAAGTTGGATGGGTTCCGCTGGTGTACAACAATCTTTAAGTTATACCACAGATTCTCAATTGGATTGAGGTCTGGGCTTTGACTAGGCCTATCAAAACATTTAAATGTTTCCCCTTAAACAACTGGAATGATGCTTTAGCAGTGTGCTAGGGGCATTGTCTTGAGGTCTGGGCTTTGACTCGGCCATTCCAAGACAATTAAATGTTTCCCCTTAAACCACTCGAGTGTTGCTTTAGCATTATGCTTAGGGTCATTGTTTTGCTGGAAGGTGAACCTCCGTCCCAGTGTCAAATCTCTGGAAGACTGAAACAGGTTTCCTTCAAGTATTTCCCTGTATTTAGCGCCATCCATCATTCCTTCAATTCTGACCTGTTTCCCTGCCGATGAAAAACATCCCCACAGCATGATGCTGCCACCACCATGCTTCACTGTGAGAATGGTGTTCTCGGGGTGATGATAGGTGTTGGGTTTGCGCTAGACATACTGTTTTCCTTGATGGCCAAAAAGCCCCATTTTTTTCTCATCTTGCCAGAGTACTTTCTTCCATATGTTTGGGGAGTCTCCCACATTTTTTGGTGAACACCAAACGTGTTTTCTTGTTTTTTTCTTTAAGCAATGACTCTTTCTGGCCACCCTTCCGTAAAGCCCAGCTCTGTGGAGTGTACGGCTTAAAGTAGTCCTATCGACAGATACTCCAATCTCTGCTGTGGAGCTTTGCAGCTCCTTCAGGGTTATCTTTGGTCTCTTTGTTGCCTCTCTGATTAATGCTCTCCTTGCCTGGTCTGTGAGTTTTGGTGGGTGGCCCTCTCTTGGCAGGTTTGTTGTAGTGCCATATTCTTTCCATTTTTAATAATGGATTTAATGGTGCTCCGTGGGATGTTCAAAGTTTCTGATATTTTGTTATAACACAACCCTGATCTGTACTTCTCCACAACTTTGTCCATGACCTGTTTGGAGAGCTCCTTGGTCTTCGTGGTGCTGCTTGCTTGGTTGTGTTGCAGACTCTGGGGTCTTTCAGAACAGGTGTATATATACTGAGATCATGTGACACTTATATTGCACACAGGTGGACTTTATTTGACTAATTATGTGACTTCTGAAGGTAATTGGATGCAGCAGATCTTGTTTAGGGACTTCATAGCAAAGGGGGTGAATACATATACACGCACCACATTACATGAAATCCATATAAAAATCCATTTAAATTACAGGTTGTAATGCAACAAAATAGGAAAAACGCCAAGGGGGATGAATACTTTTGCAAGGCACTGTATCTGATTGGTTAATGTGAAACAACATTGATATGTGGTTTTGAAACAACAGTGATATGTGATACATATTTGTGAAATAACAGTTTGATTACATCCATGTTAGTGAGCATTTCTCCTTTGCCAAGATAATCCATCCACCTGTCAGGTGTGGAAGCTGATTAACTTCCTATGGCTGCCGGGGCAGTATTGAGTAGCTTGGATGAAAGGTGCCCAGAGTAAACTGCTTGCTCCTCAGTCCCAGTTGCTAATATATGCATATTATTATTAGTATTGGATAGAAAACACTCTGAATTTTCTAAAACTGTTTGAATGATGTCTGTGAGTATAACAGAACTCATATGGCAGGCAAAAACCTGAGAAGAAATCCAAACAGGAAGTGGGAAATCTGAGGTTTGTCGATTTTCAACCCAGCCCCTATTGAATACACAGTGGGATATAGGTTATGTTGCACTTCCTAAGGCTTCCACTAGATGTCAATCGTCTTTAGAAACTTGGTTGAGGATTCTACTGTGAAGTGGGACCGAATGAGACCGGAATGAGTCAGAGATCTGTCAGAAACCATCTCAGGGAAGCTCCTCTGTGTGCTCATCGTCCTCACCATGGTCTTGACCCGACTGTAGTTCTGCATTGTAACTGAGTTCAGTGAGAAAATGCTCACATTTGATGGCCATTGGCCTCACTGGAGAAGTGTCCTCTTTATGGATGAATCCACGTTTCAACAGCACCGGGCAGATGGCGGACAGAGTGTATGGTATTGTGTAGGTGAGCGGTTTGCTGATGTCAATGTTGTGAACAGAGTGCCCCATGGTGGCTGTGGGGTTATGGTATGGGGCAGGTATGAGCTATGTACAACGAACACAATTGCATTTTATCAATGGAAATTGTCATGCAGAGTTACCGTGACGAGATCCTGAGACCCATTGCCATCACCTCATGTTTCCGCATCATATTGCACAGCCCCATGTCGCAAGGATCTGTACACAATTCCTGGAAGCTGAACATGTCCCAGTTCTTCCATGACCTGCATACTCACCAGACATATCACCCATTGAGCATGTTTGGGATGCTCTGGATCAGCGGTTCCCAAAGTTTTTAATCCCGTACCCCTTCAAATATTCACCCTCCAGCTGAGTACCCCCTCTAGCACCAGGGTCAGAGCACTCTCAAACAACTACCTCTTCCCCTACTGTATTTATTTATTTTGCTCCTTTTCACCCCAGTATTTCTACTTTGCACACTCATCTACTGTCAAATCTACCATTCCAGTGTTTTACTTGCTATATGGTATTTACTTCGCCCCCATGGCCTATTTATTGCCTTTACCTCCCATATCTCACCTCATTTGCTCACATTGTATATAGACTTATTTTTCTATTGTATTATTGACTGTATGTTTGTTTTACTCCATGTGTAACTGCTGTGTCGTTGTTTGTGTTGAACTGCTTTGCTTTATTCTTGGCCAGGTCGCAGTTGTAAATGAGAACTTGTTTTCAACTGGCCTACCTGGTTAAATAAAGGTAAAATAAATAAATAAAAACTCTCAAAATGTTTTTTTTTTTTGTCATCGTTGTGAGCCTGCCACACACACTACACAATACATTTATTAAACATAAGAATGAGTGTGAGTTTTTGTCACAACCCGGCTCGTGGGAAGTTTACAAAGAGCTCTTCTAGGACCAGGCCACAAATAATAATATACTAATATTAAACCATTTTGCTCTTTATTTAACATTTATTTCTTACATATAAAACGTTATTAGTTCATTGAAAATTGTGAATAACTCACCACAGGTTAATGAGAAGGGTGTGCTTGAAAGGATGCACATAACTCTGCAATGTTGGGTTGTATTGGAAAGAGTCTCAGTATTAAATCATTTTCCACACACAGTCTGTGCCTGTATTTAGTTTTCATGCTAGTGAGGGCCGAGAATCCACTCTCACATAGGTACGTGGTTGCAAAGGGCATCAGTGTCTTAACAGCACAATTTGCCAAGGCAGGATACTCTGAGGGCAGCTAAATCCAGAAATCTGTCATTGGCTTCTGATTAAATTTAATTTTAACAGAACCGCTTGTTGCAATTTCTGTGAGTCTCTCTTGTTCAGATATCTGTAAGTGGACTGGAGGCAGGGCATGAAAGGGATAACGAATCCAGTTGTTTGTGTCATCCATTTCGGGAAAGTACCTGCGTAAGTGAGCACCCAACTCACTCAGGTGCTTCCCTGTATCACATTTGACATTGTCCGTAAGCTTGAGTTAATTTACACACAATAAATCATACAATGATGGAAAGACCTGTGTGTCGTCCTTGTTAATGCAGACAGAGAAGAGCTCCTCCAACCTGTGTGTTGTCCTTGTTAATGCAGACAGAGAAGAGCTCCTCCAACCTGTGTGTTGTCCTTGTTAATGCAGACAGAGAAGAGCTCCAACCTGTGTGTTGTCCTTGTTAATGCAGACAGAGAAGAGCTCCAACCTGTGTGTTGTCCTTGTTAATGCAGACAGAGAAGAGCTCCAACCTGTGTGTTGTCCTTGTTAATGCAGACAGAGAAGAGCTCCAACCTGTGTGTTGTCCTTGTTAATGCAGACAGAGAAGAGCTCCAACCTGTGTGTTGTCCTTGTTAATGCAGACAGAGAAGAGCTCCAACCTGTGTGTTGTCCTTGTTAATGCAGACAGAGAAGAGCTCCAACCTGTGTGTTGTCCTTGTTAATGCAGACAGAGAAGAGCTCCAACCTGTGTGTTGTCCTTGTTAATGCAGACAGAGAAGAGCTCCAACCTGTGTGTTGTCCTTGTTAATGCAGACAGAGAAGAGCTCCAACCTGTGTGTTGTCCTTGTTAATGCAGACAGAGAAGAGCTCCAACCTGTGTGTTGTCCTTGTTAATGCAGACAGAGAAGAGCTCCAACCTGTGTGTTGTCCTTGTTAATGCAGACAGAGAAGAGCTCCAACCTGTGTGTTGTCCTTGTTAATGCAGACAGAGAAGAGCTCCAACCTGTGTGTTGTCCTTGTTAATGCAGACAGAGAAGAGCTCCAACCTGTGTGTTGTCCTTGTTAATGCAGACAGAGAAGAGCTCCAACCTGTGTGTTGTCCTTGTTAATGCAGACAGAGAAGAGCTCCAACCTGTGTGTTGTCCTTGTTAATGCAGACAGAGAAGAGCTCCAACCTGTGTGTTGTCCTTGTTAATGCAGAAGAGAAGAGCTGTGTGTTGTCCTTGTTAGACAGAGTGAGAGCTCCAACCTGTGTGTTGTCCTTGTTAATGCAGACAGAGAAGAGCTCCAACCTGTGTGTTGTCCTTGTTAATGCAGACAGAGAAGAGCTCCAACCTGTGTGTTGTCCTTGTTAATGCAGACAGAGAAGAGCTCCAACCTGTGTGTTGTCCTTGTTAATGCAGACAGAGAAGAGCTCCAACCTGTGTGTTGTCCTTGTTAATGCAGACAGAGAAGAGCTCCAACCTGTGTGTTGTCCTTGTTAATGCAGACAGAGAAGAGCTCCAACCTGTGTGTTGTCCTTGTTAATGCAGACAGAGAAGAGCTCCAACCTGTGTGTTGTCCTTGTTAATGCAGACAGAGAAGAGCTCCAACCTGTGTGTTGTCCTTGTTAATGCAGACAGAGAAGAGCTCCAACCTGTGTGTTGTCCTTGTTAATGCAGACAGAGAAGAGCTCCAACTTCTTAATCATTGCCTTTGTCTCCCTGTCATGGCTTTTGTGCCATCAGTACAGATACCAACATGAGCAGCAGCTACGTTTGGCTTCATACGGACCGTTAGTGGAATTCCCACGAGAGAGTAACGGTTAATGTGATTGGATGTTAATTATTGACAAGGATACCTGTATTTGACATTGTGCTGTTATTTCACTGAACACTAGATTATTTTTTGGCAGTGAAATGAGGCTACTCAGGTGTGGGAAAAAAACTCAACTAAATGTATATGTATAGCCCCGTTGGAAAATATAAATGGACTGTTTGAAAATGTAAAGAATAGAAACTTTAAAAAATATATAAAAAAAATATTTGAAAATGTGAATTACATTTTTATTTGGCGTACCCCAGTTTGGGAAGCTCTGGATAGACGTGTACGTCAGCGTGTTTCAGTTCCTGCCAATATCCAACAACTTCACACAGTCATTAAAGAGGAGTGGGACAACAATCCACAGGCCACAAGCAACAGCCTGATCAACTCTATGTGAAGGAGATGTGTCACACTACACAAGGCAAATGATGGTCACACCAGATACTGACTGGTTTTCTGATCCACACCAGATACTGACTGGTTTTCTGATCCACACCAGATACTGACTGGTTTTCTGATCCACACCAGATACTGACTGGTTTTCTGATCCACACCAGATACTGACTGGTTTTCTGATCCACACCAGATACTGACTGGTTTTCTGATCCACACCAGATACTGACTGGTTTTCTGATCCACACCAGATACTGACTGGTTTTCTGATCCACACCAGATACTGACTGGTTTTCTGATCCACACCAGATACTGACTGGTTTTCTGATCCACACCAGATACTGACTGGTTTTCTGATCCACACCAGATACTGACTGGTTTTCTGATCCACACCAGATACTGACTGGTTTTCTGATCCACACCAGATACTGACTGGTTTTCTGATCCACACCAGATACTGACTGGTTTTCTGATCCACACCAGATACTGACTGGTTTTCTGATCCACGCCAGATACTGACTGGTTTTCTGATCCACACCAGATACTGACTGGTTTTCTGATCCACACCAGATACTGACTGGTTTTCTGATCCACACCAGATACTGACTGGTTTTCTGATCCACACCAGATACTGACTGGTTTTCTGATCCACACCAGATACTGACTGGTTTTCTGATCCACACCAGATACTGACTGGTTTTCTGATCCACACCAGATACTGACTGGTTTTCTGATCCACACCAGATACTGACTGGTTTTCTGATCCACGCCAGATACTGACTGGTTTTCTGATCCACACCAGATACTGACTGGTTTTCTGATCCACGCCAGATACTGACTGGTTTTCTGATCCAGGCCCCTGCCTTTTTTAAAGGTATCTGCATACAACAACAGACGTGAATTTCCTACGATACTTTGAAACAGTTTAATCATTTCCTCATCATTAAAATAAAATCAGGCTTTACTTACATACAGTTGAAGTCGGGAGTTTACATTCACCTTTGCCAAATACATTTAAACTCAGTTTTTCACAATTCCTGACATTTAATCCTAGTAAAAATTCCATTTTAGGTCAGTTAGGATCACCACTTTATTTTAAGAATGTGAAATGTCAGAATAATAGTAGAGAGAATGATTTATTTCAGCTTTTATTTATTTCATCACATTCCCAGTTGGTCAGAAGTTTACATACACTCAATTGGTATTTGGTAGCATTACCTTTAAATTGTTTAACTTGGGTCAAACGTTTCAGGTAGCTTTCCACAAGCTTCCCACAATAAGTTTGGTGAATTTTGGCCCATTCCTCCTGACAGAGCTTGTGTCAGGAACTGAGTCAGGTTTGTAGACCTCCTTGCTCGCACACACTTTTTCAGTTCTGCCCACACATTTTCTATAGGATTTTTTGTTTCATCAGACCAGAGGACATTTCTCCAAAAAGTACAATCTTTTTCCCCATATGCAGTTGCAAACCGTAGTCTGGCATTTTTTATGGCGGTTTTGGAGCAGTGGCTTCTTCCTTGGTGAGTGGCCTTTCAGGTTATGTCGATATAGGAATCGTTTTTACTGTGGATAGATACTTTTGCACCTGTTTCCTCCAGCATCTTCACAATGTCCTTTGCTGTTGCTCTGGGATTGATTTGCACTTTTCGCACCAAAGTACGTTCATCTCTAGGAGACAGAACGCGTCTCCTTCCTTCTCCTTAGTCCCCTTTCTGCATCTACAACCAGGTTTTCATTCAACCTTTTTATTCCATTCCCATCCTTAGCTATCAGACACTATTCCCAGCTCTGTGGTGGACATTGAAAGGAATATGTTCTCTATAATAGACACAGAAGCAGACAAGTGGGAGGTGTAAGGATGTACATCAAGCATACCATACCCTCTCACAGGAGACCTGAGCTCGAGATGGATGAGAAATCTGACCACACGCAAGAAACAGGAGTGTATCTAAAAATCAGTTTTCGCACACACACACACACACACACACACACACAAACACAGAGCAAACCAATTGAACAAATAACAAATGGAATAAATAAAACAGAAATGGACAGAAACATATTGTTGGCTTAAAAGTTCCAAGAAATATTATATTTTGTTTTTTGTCATTATGTGGTAATTGTATGTATTGGTTTGTTTGTCTGTCTGTATAGTGTCCAAGCAACTTACAGACCTGCTCTGAAACCCAGGTTACGTCCCTAATCACACTCTATTCCCGATATAGTGCACTACTGGTACAAATAGGAGAAGGACTTGAGAGAAATTGCTAATACAGGTAAACAAAAAAAGTAGCTAAAAACAAAGCCGTTCGCCAGCAAACAGATTTCCATGACCTTTATTACCAGGAAGTTGTTTTTACGACATTGTGCAAGTAACCTATTGGTTAGGACAGTGTTTCCCAACCCTGGTCTCCAACACTACACATTTTTGTTCTAGCCCTACACCTCATTCAGCTCATTGAGGCAAGGTAGCCTAGTGGTTAGATCGTTGGACTAGTAGTAACCGAAAGGGTTGCAGGATCGAATCCCCCGAGCTGACAAGGTAAAAATCTGTCATTCTGCCCCTGAACAAGGCAGTTAACCCACTGATTCCTAGGCCGTCATTGAAAATAAGAATTTGTTCTTAAAACTGACTTGCCATGTTAAATAAATGTTAAAGTAAAAAAATAAAAATTGAGAACTTGATTAGTTGACAAGTTGAATCAGGTGTGCTTGTCCAATAAGAATGTGTCCTGTTGGGGGGATACTGGAGGAATGCTGCCACTCCAAGGCTGTGGCTCATTGGACACGCCCATCCCCTCTAACATTGGACACGCCCATCCCCTCTAACATTGGACACGCCCATCCCCTCTAACATTGGACACGCCCATCCCCTCTAACATTGGACACGCCCATTCCCTCTAACATTAGACACGCCCATCCCCTCTAACCCTGCCTCCAGGTCAAGAGTACCAAAACTTGGAGGAGAGAAAAGATGACTTGAAGGTGGAATAAAATTGTCATTGCAAGGACAAAAGCCAAGAGCGAAAACAAGTTATTTGACCAAATCAACTTTAAAGATTGGATGCAAACATCAACTGAATGCTTTGAAAATCATTTTCAATGTGTTTGAATTCTACATTTTTTTTTTCATACAATTCACTTTTTTGTTTACATTATTATGTTTGTTTTTTACATTTCAGTTTCACCATGCATTACTTCACAATAATTTTTTTAATTTCATTTCTTTTTCTTTTTGGGTCAATTCTTTTGAACTCAAATTGGCTCCAAGGCTTCTCCCCTGTGTGCACTCTGATGTAGCGTTAGATTGCTTGATGTGGTGAAGCATTTCCCGCAGTCAGAGCAGCAGTAAGGCTTCTCGCCAGAATGTTTCCGCAGGTGTCTTTCAAGATATGATGGGAATGGGAAACTCTTCCCACAGTCAGAGCAGGAGTAAGGCTTCTCCCCTGTGTGAGTTCTCCGATGAGAGGTTAGATGACTTGATGTTGTGAAGCATTTCCCACAGTCAGAGCAGGAGTACGGTTTCTCTCCAGAATGTTTACGCAGGTGTATTTCAAGATATGATAGGAATGGGAAACTCTTCTCACAGTGAGGACAGTGGTGAGGCTTCTCTCCAGTGTGCGTTCGATGGTGCACGTTCAAGCCACTCAGTTGGGAGAAACTCATCCCACAGTCAGAGCAGGAATAAGGCTTCTCTCCAGAATGTTTTCGCACGTGTCTTTCAAGATATGATGGGAATGGGAAACTCTCCTCACAGTGAGGACAGCGGTGAGGCTTCTCTCCAGTGTGCGTTCGATGGTGCACGTTCAAGCCACTCAGTTGGGAGAAACTCATCCCACAGTCAGAGCAGGAATAAGGCTTCTCTCCAGAATGTTTTCGCACGTGTCTTTCAAGATATGATGGGAATGGGAAACTCTTCTCACAGTGAGGACAGCGGTGAGGCTTCTTCACTTTGCTCACTTTCCGACGTTGCTTGACTGAAGCAGGAAATGTCTCAACTTGGTCAGAGGAGTTAGGGGTCTCTCCTGTGTGAATGACAGCAGAACAACAGATGAACAGGTGTAACACAATCATTGCATCAAATTATAATAAAAGACGTGCACAATTAAGCAGTACTGAAAATGGATATAGACAACTCTGCTTAAATGGGAGGTTTCTCTGCTTTAAGTGTATGGAGATCCATGGAGGGGCTACCTTTTTATTTTATTCTACCTAGGTTTGTTCTACCTTCATTTTACCTTAATTTAATTAGGCTATGTATTCTATTTACAATGAGTTCTACTACCACTGGTGAGCACCTTTAATCTGAGATTTAATTTTTTTTAAATAAAATAAAAATGAATACTCTGACAGGCCTAAAAATTCTACATAAAACCTGATTTTTACCAGCATCAACAGATTCACCAACGTCTTCCTTCTCCTCTCTGTTAATGATGACATTCAGCCCCAGTGTTTGACTTCTGTCTGCCACCTTTTCTGACGCCGCCTCTGGACTCTCTCCTGTGTGAACGAGAACAGACGAACATGTCAAACGCTGCAATACACATACCATCAAAACTATAGTATTGAAAGTAGTCAACTTGCAGGGGATAAATGTATTTATTTATTACTAAAACAATGTCACAAAGTGGCACGCAAACAACTAAATAACCCAAGTATGTCTTTTAATCTGCCGTGCTCAAGCCACAACAGCAAATGAAAAATAGGATAGTGTCTTAAAAAAATAATAACGTAATCAATCTGTCTGGCTAAAAAGGTAAGTATGAAAACCAGCAGACACCGTTGCCCTCGGACAAGAAAACCTGCTCTTCCTTACCTGGGTAATCATCACATTCCCTTCATCACATTCCCTTCCTTACCTGGGTAATCATTACATTCCCTTCATCACATTCCCTTCCTTACCTGGGTAATCATTACATTCCCTTCATCACATTCCCTTCCTTACCTGGGTAATCATAGTAGCGGGTTGGAGCGAGCGGTCGCATTCGCACTTCGCTCCGCAGGTTGTATAACTTTTCATTACATTTCATTACATTTCACTATAGTACAACGGTTTGATTTGTCTAATCTTAGCAATTTCTTCTTAGCTAGCTACATAGCCGTCTTTGTATCAAAGATAATTGCGTAATTATCGTATTTCGTCGTCCTAACGTAGTCTACACTGCCATCTGCCCAGCAGCTAGCCAGCTAGCTAACGTCCACCCTCTACCGAATAGCAGCACTGTAATAACTATTACACTCAACTGAATGACCTGATTAGTGTAGTGTTAGCTAGCTACATAGTTGTCTTTGCTGTCTTCGTATCCAAGATAATTGTGTAGTTTAGAGTGTGTAGTCTTAGAGTGATTATCTTAATTTACCGAGGTTAGCTAGCCAGCTATTTGTCGTCCTTAACGTACGAGACACTGCTAGCTAGCCAACAGCTAGCCAACGTCCACCGAATAGAACTTCCTCACTCAACAACCCGTTCGCATTCCGCTTCGCTCCACAGGTAGTATCACATTTTCATTTCATTTCATTACAGTACAACGGTTTGACTTGTTTGATCGTAGCTAGCTACATAGCTAGCTACATAGCCGTCTTTGTATCAAAGATAATTGTGTAGTCTAGAGCGATTTTCTAGGTTAGCTAGCCAGCTATTGTCGTTCTTTTAACGCAACGTAACGTAATCAACACTGCTAGCTAGCCAGCTAGCCCCCGAATAGCAGCACTGTGGAAACTATCACACTCAACGGAACGACTTGATTAGTGTAGTGTCAACAACCACTGCCAGCTAGCCTACAAAGTCAACAACGCAGCCACTGCAAGCTAGCCTACTTCAGCAGTACTGTATCATTTTAATCATTTTAGTCAATAAGATTCTTGCTACGTAAGCTTAACTTTCTGAACATTCGAGACGTGTAGTCCACTTGTCATTCCAATCTCCTTTGCATTAGCGTAGTCTCGTCTGTAGCCTGTCAACTATGTGTCTGTCTATCCCTGTTCTCTCCTCTCTGCACAGACCATACAAACGCTCCCACACCGCGTGGTCGCGCCACCCTAATCTGGTGGTCCCAGCGCGCACGACCCACGTGGAGTTCCAGGTCTCCGGTAGCCTCTGGAACTGCCGATCTGCGGCCAACAAGGCAGAGTTCATCTCAGCCTATGCCTCCCTCCAGTCCCTCGACTTCTTGGCACTGACGGAAACATGGATCACCACAGATAACACTGCTACTCCTACTGCTCTCTCTTCGTCCGCCCACGTGTTCTCGCACACCCCGAGAGCTTCTGGTCAGCGGGTGGTGGCACCGGGATCCTCATCTCTCCCAAGTGGTCATTCTCTCTTTCTCCCCTTACCCATCTGTCTATCGCCTCCTTTGAATTCCATGCTGTCACAGTTACCAGCCCTTTCAAGCTTAACATCCTTATCATTTATCGCCCTCCAGGTTCCCTTGGAGAGTTCATCAATGAGCTTGATGCCTTGATAAGCTCCTTTCCTGAGGACGGCTCACCTCTCACAGTTCTGGGCGACTTTAACCTCCCCACGTCTACCTTTGACTCATTCCTCTCTGCCACCTCCTTCTTTCCACTCCTCTCCTCTTTTGACCTCTCCCTCTCACCTTCCCCCTACTCACAAGGCAGGCAATACGCTCGACCTCATCTTTACTAGATGCTGTTCTTCCACTAACCTCATTGCAACTCCCCTCCAAGTCTCCGACCACTACCTTGTATCCTTTTCCCTCTCGCTCTCATCCAACACTTCCCACACTGCCCCTACTCGGATGGTATCGCGCCCTCCCAACCTTCGCTCTCTCTCCCCCGCTACTCTCTCCTCTTCCATCCTATCATCTCTTCCCTCTGCTCAAACCTTCTCCAACCTATCTCCTGATTCTGCCTCCTCAACCCTCCTCTCCTCCCTTTCTGCATCCTTTGACTCTCTATGTCCCCTATCCTCCAGGCCGGCTCGGTCCTCCCCTCCCGCTCCGTGGCTCGACGACTCATTGCGAGCTCACAGAACAGGGCTCCGGGCAGCCGAGCGGAAATGGAGGAAAACTCGCCTCCCTGCGGACCTGGCATCCTTTCACTCCCTCCTCTCTACATTTTCCTCTTCTGTCTCTGCTGCTAAAGCCACTTTCTACCACTCTAAATTCCAAGCATCTGCCTCTAACCCTAGGAAGCTCTTTGCCACCTTCTCCTCCCTCCTGAATCCTCCTCCCCCTCCCCTCCTCCTCCCTCTCTGCAGATGACTTCGTCAACCATTTTGAAAAGAAGGTCGACGACATCCGATCCTCGTTTGCTCGTTTGCTAAGTCAAACGACACCGCTGGTTCTGCTCACACTGCCCTACCCTGTGCTCTGACCTCTTTCTCCCCTCTCTCTCCAGATGAAATCTTGCGTCTTGTGACGGCCGGCCGCCCAACAACCTGCCCGCTTGACCCTATCCCCTCCTCTCTTCTCCAGACCATTTCCGGAGACCTTCTCCCTTACCTCACCTCGCTCATCAACTCATCCCTGACCGCTGGCTACGTCCCTTCCGTCTTCAAGAGAGCGAGAGTTGCAGGTCCTAATCCAGGCACTTGTCATCTCCAGGCACTTGTCATCTCCCGTCTGGATTACTGCAACTCGCTGTTGGCTGGGCTCCCTGCCTGTGCCATTAAACCCCTACAACTCATCCAGAACGCCGCAGCCCGTCTGGTGTTCAACCTTCCCAAGTTCTCTCACGTCACCCCGCTCCTCCGCTCCCTCCACTGGCTTCCAGTTGAAGCTCGCATCCGCTACAAGACCATGGTGCTTGCCTACGGAGCTGTGAGGGGAACGGCACCTCAGTACCTCCAGGCTCTGATCAGGCCCTACACCCAAACAAGAGCACTGCGTTCATCCACCTCTGGCCTGCTCGCCTCCCTACCACTGAGGAAGTACAGTTCCCGCTCAGCCCAGTCAAAACTGTTCGCTGCTCTGGCCCCCCAATGGTGGAACAAACTCCCTCACGACGCCAGGACAGCGGAGTCAATCACCACCTTCCGGAGACACCTGAAACCCCACCTCTTTAAGGAATACCCAGGATAGGATAAAGTAATCCTTCTCACCCCCCTTAAAAGATTTAGATGCACTATTGTAAAGTGGCTGTTCCACTGGATGTCATAAGGTGAACGCACCAATTTGTAAGTCGCTCTGGATAAGAGCGTCTGCTAAATGACTTAAATGTAAATGTAAACATTCCCTTCATCACATTCCCCTCCTTACCTGGGTAATCATCACATTCCCTTCATCACATTCCCCTCCTTACCTGGGTAATCATCACATTCCCTTCCTTACCTGGGTAATCATCACATTCCCTTCCTTACCTGGGTAATCATCACATTCCCTTCCTTACCTGGGTAATCATCACATTCCCCTCCTTACCTGGGTAATCATCACATTCCCAAATCTTCACTTCCTCCTCTTTATCTTTCGTGATGACATTGAGCAGAAGTGTCTGACTGCTGTCTTTCACTGACGCCATCTCTCCTGTGATGCACAAAACCTGTAAAATAACATTAAAAAAAAAAGAAGTCTGTATGAAATGCAGGACTGTTACATCATTTGATGGCTTGCTAGCTAGTTGCCCCCCCCCTCTTCCCCCAAACATGTGTAAAAATGGTCCCTTCCTGTATTATACTGATGCTAAAATGTTTATTCTCTTCTACTGAGCCATTTACTTTATGGTCGTACTCTTATCTTGTATTATTTCTTATTTCTTTGTTGTTACATTGTCCAGAAGGAACCTACAAGTAAGCAAGCACGTCTTGGATGATGTATACCATGTGCATCCTATACATACGATCAATCTTTATTTTTTTTTTTTTTACTAATCCGCAATCACACGTCCCTTGCTTAAAAAAATACAATAAAAAAAACATCCCTTATTTTCCGATGTATTCAATTATTGCCACGGAAAGTCAGTTCCCTATCCCGGGCTAAGCTACTAAATAAAGTCTAAAATTGTAAGGTACATGTAGCTGGCTAACGTTAGCTATATGGGGTTTGGGTTTTTATCTAGCCCTGTACTGGACTGAAGGAGCCTAACTGGACTCTTTAAGCTGAATGCTTCCCAGGCGAAACAATTGGCACATATATTACTATAACATTTGGTGATGTTTTTGTTCGTTTTGGTCTTCGGCTGTTCGTGCAGATAAACATTTTTGTTGTTGTTGAGGCAAGTCAAAGGTCAGAGGTCAGTAGCTGATGGATACACCCCTTTGTCAGTGATTGGTCAACAGTACTACTCCTAGTAGGAGTGGGAAAATTAAGTGTTGGTTGTCATTCAAAGGAGAGAGGACTAGTTTCCATGCAATTTTTTTTCACTATACTGCACCAAACATGTTAGGTAGATGTAAAATTGCGCCACTAATACCTCTTCGGCAAAACCGTCAAAATTAATGACAGATTCCTTGATTTATGGTTGATTTTTGATTAATTCCGACTATTTTGAGAAAGTGTTTCTGGCTATGCTGTTGCTACGGTGGCTCAAAGTTTTTCAAGCGAAGGTCATTAGGGAGTATGCGAGCAGACGGCCGCTTCTCTTAGCCGAGTTCCGCTAGGAGCAAACTGAACCTGTATGCGACCAGAAGGTCTGCTTCTCTTAGCCGAGTTCCCGCTAGGAGCAAACTGAACCTGTATGCGACCAGAAGGTCTGCTTCTCTTAGCCGAGTTCCGCTAGGAGCAAACTGAACCTGTATGCGACCAGAAGGTCTGCTTCTCTTAGCCGAGTTCCGCTAGGAGCAAACTGAACCTGTATGCGACCAGAAGGTCTGCTTCTCTTAGCCGAGTTCTGCTAGGAGCTCTCTAGCAGGAATATTTTTATTTGTCAAAAAGGCAGTAAAACCCATCAGTCACCATGACACCAGAATTAGACCATTGTGGTTTATTGGAAAGGTGCATCAAGCTCATCACCTTGCACTTTCACCACCCTGTGAAATTCATCATAATATATTTAATTTGTAGTTTAATAAAACTACATGGTCTGCTGATCCATAGTGGCAGAACCACACGGCATCACGTGTGAACCACAGATTCACTTCGATATGATACGTTTCCCCACAAGCTATTTCTCACATAATTACATTTTACTGACACAAAAAATATCCCACCATGTCAAACGAACAAATGTATCTATTGCCACAGCTGTAGGGTTTGTGATTTTTCTTTTTATACAGTACGACTTCACAATAAATAAATAAAAAACAGTGGATGGAAATGTGGTTTACTGAGAAGATACTATCGTCAATAGGTTGCTAAAGGTAGCTAGGCCATGCCTGGCCATTTGCCTTACAACAGACCCCTTCGACTAATGGGGGGGATTCTTACCTGAAGCCTTGTTTTGGTAGCTAAAGCGAAATCATACATTTATTTTTTTTGTGAAGTTATTTGTTCATTGTTTGACGAGTAGTGTTATTTATGCCTTGACATCGCCTTCCCCCACCCAAAAAATATCCCCAAAACAAACGCAATGTCAATTTCCGCATTTTCTCCTTCGACAGACTAAGTCTGTTGTCAAGCTACACAGATGTAGATTTACGCCACCTGTTGTACGGGAGTGGGAATCACAGGCGTGATATAATCATTATGCAATGTTGGATTCTGCTCATTGGCAAACCGAACAACAACACACACACCAGAAGAGGTTATATAAATGGAATGGGGTCAAACGTGGTTTCAATATGTTTGAGGTGTTTTATGATACCGTTCCATTTAATCCATTCCAGCCAATACAAAGAGGACGTCCTCCTATAGTTCCTCCCACCAGCCTCAACTGACACACACACACACACACACACACACACACACACACACACACACACACACACACACACACACACACACACACACACACACACACACACACACACACACACACACACACACACACACACACACACAAAATAGCCCTAGTTTAGCCTTTCTGGCCACCATGTTCTCTAAATGAACAAAGATTATTAGCCTGTCCATCAAAGATGTTTCGAAACCATAAGAGGTATGTGCGCCACAAAAGGTATGTGCACTACGTCATCATTGGGGTGGCAGGGTAGCCTAGTGGTTAGAGCGTTTGGACTAGTAACTGGAAGGTTGCAAGCTCAAACCCCCAAGCTGACAAGGTACAAATCTGTCGTTCTGCCCCTGAACAGGCAGATAACCCACTGTTCCTAGGCCGTCATTGAAAATAAGAATTTGTTCTTAACTGACTTGCCCAGTAAAATAAATCACACGCAGCCTGTAACAACACAAATTGATGGAAACACGTCACTGGAGGGAAAAATGAGCACATCGTTTTGGGGATTTTAGAATATTGGATGGAAACCTAGCTACAGTTTTGTGAATATTGTTAAACCGACCCAATCCTGCTAGATGTTGATTTAAGAGATGAACTCACCTCCTAGATTGTTCTACCATTGTACCACAGATAGCGTGTATAAATGTGAAACATCCGGTTGGCATATTTGGTAGTGAGAGGAAGCCCGGTGGCCATCAGTGGGAAAAGATTGAACAAGATGGATTTTGACCAATATTCAGCTCAATTTCTCATCAATGAAACATTTGATCTCCATACATCTTTCTGTTTCCAAAACTAAAATCTGTAACAGAGTGTGTTATGGGTGTAAAATGGCACAGTGATGCCATCTGTTGGTAAATGTTCATTACTGCAACTCTTGTGTTTTACCGGGGTGCTTGAGTTACCCGGATGTGTTGTGATGTACTGAACAAGACTGGTTACTCGCATCAACGCCTCCGTCTCGTCATTTAACATTCAAACAATTATGACGCTCAAGCGTTCCAAATGACGCAACAATACAGCTCCAGACCAGAGAAAGTTCATGCCGAAGATATTATTCAGTTCAACACTAAAACTGAGGTTTGACACGTGTGATTTGAGGTGAGTCAAATATTTACAAAAGTTTACAATACATTAACCATCCGCTAGCCTACTTAGCCTATAATTCTGTCATGGTAAGATACCACATGTGAAGGTGAACGTTAATATATTTGAAATATGTTTTCTTTCTGACATTATATACCTAGCCTTATAAAATACAATTATTTATTATAGCTTCGTTATTTCTGTTGCTATCAATCACTCCATCTGTATCTACTCTTCTGTCTGTCTGTCGGACCATCTGAATTGTCTGTGTACTGTCTAGCCAGCATATGCCAGAAAGGTTCTTTCCCATAGGCTCATATTCACAAAGTCTCATAGAAGGAGTGCTGATCAATAATCAGTTTGGTCTTTTAAATCAAACTGAATACGTTTTGATGGACAGGAGGTGACCTGATCCTAGATCAGCACTCCTACCCTGAAACACTTTGTGAACACAATCCAGGTGTACTGTGATTATGAAGTTGTGATGAGCTATTATTATATTAGTTGTGCTGATGCATGATGGGTTGTAGGCTAGAGCTTGAGGACTCAACTCTGAAGACTGTTTCTGAATTCACTGACCTGGTGAGTAAATGTTGTGTACAATGGCACCATCTAGTGACAGAAACATAGAAACACACATTGTTGCTGAATGAAGGCATCTCTTTATTTTCCAGAAATAAAACTTGTAGACCTTTCCTGCAGTCTCTGAGGAGATGGACACCTCTTCTTCTTCTGGACGATCTCCGTCTCCTACTGGGACTGTCTTCTTACCCCCTCCTATCATATGGAACAGTCTGTAAGTCATTCATCACATAACCTAGCTCTGGTCCAGGGCATTGTGTCCTACTGGGACTGTCTTCTTACCCCCTCCTATCATATGGAACAGTCTGTAAGTCATTCATCACATAACCTAGCTCTGGTCCAGGGCATTATGTGTCCTACTGGGACTGTCTTCTTACCCCCTCCTATCATATGGAACAGTCTGTAAGTCATTCATCACATAACCTAGCTCTGGTCCAGGGCATTATGTGTCCTACTGGGACTGTCTTCTTACCCCCTCCTATCATATGGAACAGTCTGTAACTCATTCATCACATAACCTAGCTCTGGTCCAGGGCATTATGTGTCCTACTGGGACTGTCTTCTTACCCCCTCCTATCATATGGAACAGTCTGTAAGTCATTCATCACATAACCTAGCTCTGGTCCAGGGCATTATGTGTCCTACTGGGACTGTCTTCTTACCCCCTCCTATCATATGGAACAGTCTGTAAGTCATTCATCACATAACCTAGCTCTGGTCCAGGGCATTATGTGCAGCTTGCTGAAGGAAGGCTCAGTGTCTGCAAGCTGTACGTAACGCCCTGGACCAGAGTGACACATGACCCACCTCTGGCCATCATGGACAGTCAACTCATCACATTCACCTACTGTAAGTCACAGTTGTGTGATTTGTGTTATTAAAGACAGTTAAATTGAGCAGATGTTTAATTATTATTTTAATATTGTAGTAAATTGTCTGAGTTCACTTCCTAAAAAATGTGTTGACATTCCTTTGATCCCAGCTACAAGCAGGCAGAGATGGAGGTTCACTTCCCGAGAGAAGAGAAGAAGACCTATACAGAGAAGGAAGCCCACATGCTTGAGTTGAGGGGGAAGGATCGAACGATCCGAAACCAGAAGAAGGAGATGGACAGACTTCAAGTGTGCCTCTGGGAGGAGGAAAAGAAGAAGAGGAATGGTGGAACGGAGATGGACAAGATCATTGAACAATTACAGTCTGAGACAGACAATCTCCGATCCCTTTTAAAAGATGAAAGGAGGAGAAGAAGAGTAGAAAGGGGTATAATGACAGAGTGGAAGGCTGAGATCCTGAGACTGAGGGAGGCAGAGAGCCAGAGGGAGGCAGAGAGCCAGAGGGAGGCAGAGAGCCAGAGGGAGGCAGAGAGCCAGAGAGATGCAGAGAGAGAGAGAAGCAGAGAGACAGAGAGAAGCAGAGAGCCAGAGAGATGCAGAGAGACAGAGAGAAGCAGAGAGACAGAGAGCAGCAGAGAGACAGAGGGAGGCAGAGAGACAGAGGGAAGCAGAGAGACAGAGGGAGGCAGAGAGACAGAGGGAGGCAGAGAGACAGAGGGAGGCAGAGAGAGCCACAGAAGCAATGGAGCACCAGAGAAAAATGCAGGAGATCCACAGACTCAAACAACTGCTGGATCTACTGATGGTGGACCTACAACTGGCCCACGTAAGACATGTCATTGTTATTATTAAAAGGCAGTGTATATTCACCCAGCTGAAAATGAATAGTGGCAGACAGCGGTACGCTAACCCAATGTTAACTCTTATTCCTTACCTTAACCCTTACCTTAACCTCACTGAAACTATACCTAACCTTTACCTTAACCCAACCCTAGGTCCTGAACCTAACCTTCATTTATCTCAACCCCTATGCCTTTCTTCTGCCGGTTGAATATCCACTTCCTTATTAACGTCATTACTGTTGTTGTTGTTGATAACTGTATCTGTGCAGGTTTTAAATAACTGCATTAGTGAAGCATCATTTGTAGGAGTCATTTCTACAAGCATAAACATCAGAGGCAACATTGTTGTAACATCACACAAATTGTAACAGGAATTTCTCAAACCCCTAACTGAATGGGTAAGAAGGTTGTGTGTTTGTATTTGTACACATTTTGGACACAATTGATTCCATAAAATGTCTCGTAATTTTTTCAAACCATGATAATACATTAATTGACAATGAATTGTCCAGATGAATTGATCAAAATGACCCTGCTATTGATGTTGTCCAGTGTTTGATTCAATTACCCAGTTCTAGGTTGTATTTCTGTGTATCGTTCTCTGCAAATCCTTTGAAAGTATGTCTTGGTCATAGATTATCACTAATTTTACCTTTTAAAATGAAGCAAGAGATTGAGAGATTGAGGCTATGGCAGAAAGTCATGGAGGATCAGCGACCAAGACTGGCCTGGAACCACAAACCTATTGAGACAGGAAGAGAGAGGGAAAGAGAGAGAGAAAGGGAGATGGAAAGGGTGAGAAAAGCAGAATTGGAAAGACAAGAAATGAAGAAGAAAGTGGAACAGGCAGAAGAAACGATAAAAGTGTTAGAACGAGAGATTGAGAGATTGAAAGAGATTGAGAAGGAAATCATATTTGAAAGAGAAAGAGACGTGCGTATTGGAGAGAATGAGAAAGTCAAACTGGTTAACGAAAAGGTAAAAGAGTTAGAGAGAGAGGTTGAGAGACTGAAAGAAGATATGACAACAAAAGAGATTCAATACAAAATCAAATTTGAAAGAGCGAAAGAAGCGTTTAGAAGACAGAATGAGAGAGTGAAACAGGTTAACCAAAATGTACTAGTGTTAGACAGAGAGGTTGTGAGAATGAAAGAAGAGATTAGATTGAAAGACGAGACTGAGCCAGAGAGAACATTTGATAGAGACAGAGAGAGAGAAAATGATTGGAGACGAAGTGAAGAGGAGATGAAAAATAGAGTGGAGAGAGAGATGGAGATGGAGACAGCCCTCATCAATGACAAAAAGATGTCTGAATTGGAGGAAGTCTTCAAGAAAATCAAGGAACAGCAGATAGAATTAGAAAATATGGAAACAGACAAATATAAATGGAAACAGAACCAAATGGACATGGAGGAGAAGATGAAGGGTGAGCACAACAAACAGAAAGAGGTAGAAAGAAAGAGAATGGAGAAAATACCAAAACAGAGACAACAAGAAGATGAGAAGAAGAAGGAGATGGAGAGAGAAGAAGAGGAGAGACGCAAACAGAAGCACATAGAGATGGAAGAGGAAGAAAGAGAGAGGGAGAAAGAGAGACAGAGAAAGATTGAAAGAGAGATTGAAGAAGAAAGATGTAAACACAAACAAATAGAGATGGAAGAGGAAGAAAGAGAGAGGGAGAAAGAGAGACAGAGACAGATTGAAAGAGAGAACAATGAAGAAAGATGTAAACAGAAGCAAATAGAGATGGAAGAGGAAGAAAGAGAGAGGGAGAAAGAGAGACAGAGACAGATTGAAAGAGAGAACAATGAAGAAAGATGTAAACAGAAGCAAATAGAGATGGAAGAGGAAGAAAGAGAGAGGGAGAAAGAGAGACAGAGAGAGATCAAAAGAAAGAGAATGGAGAAGAGACAGAAAATTATGGAAAGAGAAGAAGAGAGACAGAGAGAGATTGAAGAAGAAAGATGTAAACAGAAGCAAATAGAGATGGAAGAGGAAGAACGAGAAAGGGAGAAAGAGAAACAGAGAGAGATTGAAAGAGAGATTGAAGAAGAAAGATGTAAACAGAAGCAAATAGAGATGGAAGAGGAAGAAAGAGAGAGGGAGAAAGAGAGACAGAGACAGATTGAAAGAGAGAACGATGAAGAAAGATGTAAACACAAGCAAATAGAGATGGAAGAGGAAGAAAGAGAGAGGGAGAAAGAGAGACAGAGAGAGATCAAAAGAAAGAGAAGGGAGAAGAGACAGAAAAATATGGAAAGAGAAGAGACACAGAGAGAGATTGAAAGAGAGATTGAAGAAGAAAGATGTAAACAGAAGCAAATAGAGATGGAAGAGGAAGAAAGAGAAGAAGAGAGACAGAGACAGATGGGTGAGAAAGAGAGAAAGAGAGAGATGGGTGAGAAAGAGAGACGACAACAAGAAGAGGAGAGAAAGAGATCGTTTGAGAGAGATCAAGAAGAAGATATATGGAAACAGAAGCAAATTGACATGGAGAAGGAGGGAAGAGAGAGGAAGAACAAGAGACAGAGAGAGATAGAAGAGATACACAGACGACAACAACAAGAGGAGAGACAGAAACAAAAGGAGAAGGAGAAAGAAAGGGAGAAAGACAATGAGAATCAGAGAGAGATGGAATTAAGAGATCAGCAACAGAAAGAGATGGAGAACGAAAATATGATTATGAGAGAAAGGGAGGAAGCAGGAAGAAGAAAGGAGGGGCAGAAAAATATTTTGGGGGATATTGAGGGACAGAATGAACTGGAGATAGAACAGGAGAGAGAGATGGAAGAAAAGCAGGAAGTGATTAAGAAAGCAGAGGAAGAGTACAGGGAAAGAGAAGAGAGAGGAAAGGAAGTAAGCATGAAGAAACATGTAGTAGTTAATGTTAAAGCAAAAGCACGGGAAGTCTTCAATAGGCGTAAAGAGAGGAGGTTAGAAGTGTTGAAGGGGGAACGAGAACACATAGAAAGAGGACAACAAATCAGGAGGGAGAAGGAGGAAAGACGGCTGGAGATGGAAAGAAAACAGGAGAGGGCAAGACAACAAGAGGAGCAGGATAGAAAACGAGAGATTGAAATTGCTAGACAGAAAGAAATGTTGAGACTTAGAGAGGAGGAGAGGCAGAGAGAGGAAGAGAGAGAGGAGCAGAGAAAGAGAGTCTTTGAAGGCCATTTAGCTTTAATCAGAGAGAGAGAGAAGATTTTAGAGGTAAAGAAAAAAGAGGAGAGAAGGGAGATCCTTGAGTACAAGAGGGGTGACTTAGAGGACACTGAAGAGGAGGAGGAGAAGGAAGATGACAAGGAGGACATTCTCCCACCTGATAAAAGTATCCGAAGGAGAGCTGTGGGCTGGGTAAACAAGAAGTGGGAGAAGAGGAACCTCAAAAAGATAGAGAGAACCTGTCAGAGAGAAGCTGAGGAGGGCGAAAAGATCGTCCACATAGGTAAGACCTGTTTTCCCTCTGCTTATGACATCATCCTCTGTAGTCTCCTCTACACACATACGTTCCACACCAGTCATCATGTTGCATCATTGTTTCAATATAAAACTACTGTCCAAAATGGTCAAGCTGATCTGGTATCAACTTAAATGTAATGTACACAGGGAATTTAGAATGGAAAACTCAACTGGATCTCAATGACCCTGGTCTAAAGTAGTGCATCATAGCCTTTTGAGGCCCTAAGAAACATTTTGTTCAGGTTTTTGACTACATTTCCTCACAATCTACACTTTGCAACGGGGCGTAGAGAACATATTGCATTTTTTAAGCAAGTTTGCTGCAAATCTACACATTTTCCCATGGGGTGGAGAGAAGAATTAGCTGTTTTGAAATCTATTTCCTTCAACTTTACACATTTTGCCATGACTTATGGCATGTTAAGATAATATCTGAATGAAATTGACTAACAAAATTAATGGGGGCTCACTGTAGTTCAAGGCCCCTGGGTAATTTGACCAGGAAAGGTTTTTGGGGGGTCAGGGGCCCCTAGTTGCCATGGGGCCCTAAGCAATCGCATATGCCTAGGGCCGGCCCTGGCACTTTTCCAAGAATAGGTGCCATTTGGGACTCGTGTTAAACTTTGGGTCAGGTCAATTCGGGATGGGAATTATTTACATTTATTTACAAATTCCATGCCATGCTCAAATGAGAAGAGTAAAGAATCATTGAGATCCATTTGTGTTTTCTATTCCTAATTCCCTGTGTCCATTACATTTAAGTTGACACCAGATCCACTAAGTTGAATGAGAACTCTACTTCTCCCCTTCCAGTCATCCCTGGACCCATAAGGCTAACCATGACCCGGGCAGAGAGAGAGAGGGAGAAGAGGAAGGAGCTGCTGAAGGCTGAGGAGAGAAGGAAGAAGTTGGAGGATTTCAATAAGCAGTGGAGAGAGCGGTCCCTGCTTAAAAAACACACTCATCAACAACTGAAGGAGGAGAGGGAGAAGATGAAGGAAAAGTACCTGGAGCAGATTAATCTGGAGGCTGATGAGCAAATACAGAAGTTCAGCACCCAGTACATCACCCGGTGTCCAACCACCCAACACAGCCACGACTACAACCAAGGTCAGGAATTGCCGGGGTGGGCGACAGGTCAACAAGTAAGCCAAGAGCCTGTTGCATCTGGAGATGGCCAGCAGGAGGGGCCAAGGAGGCAACAGGCATGGGCAGAGAACCAGGAGGGGAGTTCAGAGAACCATCAGGAGGGGCCAGAGAACCATCAGGGGGGGCCAGACAGCCAGCAGCTAGAAGCTCCAGAAGAGGCTGAAACATCAGAGCCAATCTCCAAGACAAAGACAAAGAAAAAGCCAAGCATCTGGAAGAAAATTAGGATGAGGTAAAGAATGTTTAAACATCTATTCATGTTTTACACTGTTAATATACATGTCATCACTTTAAAAAGTGACATTATCCAAATGTGAGGGTTTAGTGTACATGCAACACACATGTAAATATATAGATACTTACCTGTCTCTGTGATGTCTTACAGCCTTCCTGATGTGCTGTCTGCCTAGAGCTGGAACTCAATGAAGCCACAGTTCCACTGAGGTTACGTTGGTAATTAAAAGTGTCGCCCAATAATTCCTCCTCCTCTTTAAGTCATCGAGCCACATTTCCTCCTCAAAACATTTTAGTCTCCTCAAGCCAGCAAGTATCCTCTTTATCAGGCAACAAACCATCGAAGGTCAGTGACACTCCTCCCCAGAACAGATTCTCATCTTTATCCAAGTTGAATTCATCTCTGATCCCCACCTCTACAGTCCTAGAAAATATCCCAAAAATGGAAATGGTTTAAACAGAAGTCCTCCCCTCAGACCAGTGGCTCCACAGACCAGAGTTTCTCATCTTTATTCAAGTTGAATGCAACTCTGATCATTTCCACCAGGCCAGTGATGTTTGATGATGTCATTTTTGTTAGCAAAGTTTTATTCTTTAATAAAAGCATTTAGTAAAAAAGCAATATTGTTGTTACGGTGTGGATTGTTTTGTTATTTATTAGAATTGAAACATCCAGTAGTCATGGTAGATGTTAGACTTTCAATGAGACACCTAACATTCCATCAGTTTGATACAATGTGTGACATGTTATATTAGAGAGGAGTCCTCTATACACATCTATTTTAGACCATAGGAGAAATATCAGATTGAAATAGCTTCTCTAAGAATCTGAGGAGAGAGCAACAGTAGACGCATCGTTAGCTCTCTCAGTAATTGGGTCATTCCACCAATTGAGTACCTTTTGGGGAGTGTAACTTTTATTTCACCTAATTCTAACATTCTGTCATAAAGAGCACATGTTCAACTTAATATAAAACATGTTTCCCATCTCAAGAGTAACAAATACAGACTATAGCAAGTGCCTATTAAGGGCCAAATAAAGTGACAGGGTTGACTGTAACAGAGTTGACTATTTCATCTAGAATCAACCATAGATCCCCATGTGACAGGGGGAATGGAATGCAAGCTTACCAAACACATGTAAATAGTTTAAACATTTCTAGACTGTCTATCTATAGGTAACAGGGTTGTGGTGTTATAATTCACCCACCCAGTGGTGATTGCAGCATGTACATCATGGTGGGGAAAACTCCCCCAAAATGTTTTAGATGAATGCCAGCAAAGCCACTACACAACACAACACTAAACAATACCTTAATTGCACTATAACTTTAACAAACGATGCCCACAAACTGTTAGGGTCTACATAAAGCTGTCCCAACAGCAGAGGTTTCTTTTCAGCACCATGGAGAGAATCCTTTAAAAAACATAGCTGATATGGCTGACTTGCTTATGTACAAACTATGGCACAAGGGGACAACGAGTGGACTACAGGATATCTGTAATTTAGATTAAGACAATGAGAGACCTAGGATGGACGTCGTCAATATCACCATTTGTTCAGCACTTTTGAAATGTACAGCGACAGAATTTTGAACATGGGCCATTCTTACAGTATTCTCCCTGTACACCAAGTCATAACTGCATATAAGCAGACAATGAAAGCTCATACAATATTCGATGATTACATTTCTCTAAAACAGGCTATAGTCTACATGTGCACCATCAAGTCAGAGCAGTAGGCTAAGTTATGAGAGTGGAAAGGGACAAAATTATTAGGGTGAGGCACATGGGCTACTAACAGCTTACTACACAACATACACTTAGTATTACTTTCTTAGATACAGTATGCATATCTCCCTGTAACGATATTCGTCTTCCTCTGACGAGGAGTATGAAGGATCGGACCAATATGCAGCGTGATACGTGTCCATGTTGATAATTTATTAACATTGAACACAAAAAACAAAATAACAAGGACAACGAACGAAAACTAAACAGATCTGTCTGGTGAAGACACAGAGACAGAAAACAATCACCCACCACTAAAATGGGAATAACAGGCTACCTAAGTATGATTCTCAATCAGAGACAACGAACGACATCCAGGACTAACACATAAATACTTCATAGAAAAAATAACATAGACTACCCACCCCAACTCACGCCCTGACCAAACTAACACAAAGACATAATGAAGGAACAAAGGTCAGAACATGACACTCCCAGGCATATTACATCATTTATAGAGAAGCATACCTTCCAACCACTCAAGAGTCATGTTGAACAGCAGGCTAGTGATTGCTTTGTTAAACTTGCAGTTAGCCACTGATTCCTTCCAAACCACTCATTGTTGAATTTGCGATTTTCCAACTTTTTGTGTTTATTTGGAAAGGTTGATGAGCACTGAGACTTTTTATCTATAATTTCTCTTCATATGACAAGGATTGAAAAGGATTTGCCAGGAGATTGTTGACTGGATGCATGATGATGACTGCTAGCTTGGTAGCTATGATTTAGAAAATATCATGTTGAGCCAATCACGGCGCAACCAGAGAACATTACCAACCCCTACGCTCCGTATTTCTCACTGGCTGCCCCACCACCACAGAAAGCACTAAGCTGGGCTGAAACACCTGCATTTATGAGCTGCCTTACTCAAGAAAGCAAAAAAGAGACAATGTCTGTATGTGGCTTTATTAACTCAATGATTTAAAAAATGTTTTTACATTGTTTGAAAACTGATATGTGACTCATATTAATGCCAAAATAACATGCAAAACAGGCAACATATATATATTGTTGTTAAACACGTGGGGCTCAAAACGGGTGTGGCTCCGCCCCACCTGCCCTAAATGACGGCTCGCCACTGACAACACTATAATCAAAGATGATTCTATGATGAATAAATTATTATTAAAAGATGAGCTTGACGTTTTTATTGGTGAAGCAAACCTCTTCAACGGAACATGCAAGGTTGACTAGGCTACCGGGGGCGGCAGGTATCCTAGTGGTTAGAGTGTTGGGTCAGTAACCAGCAGGTATCCTAGTGGTTAGAGTGTTGGGTCAGTAACCAGCAGGTATCCTAGTGGTTAGAGTGTTGGGTCAGTAACCAGCAGGTATCCTAGTGGTTAGAGTGTTGGGTCAGTAACCAGCAGGTATCCTAGTGGTTAGAGTGTTGGGTCAGTAACCAGCAGGTATCCTAGTGGTTAGAGTGTTGGGTCAGTAACCAGCAGGTAGCCTAGTGGTTAGAGTGTTGGGTCAGTAACCAGCAGGTAGTCTAGTGGTTAGAGTGTTGGGTCAGTAACCAGCAGGTAGCCTAGTGGTTAGAGTGTTGGGTCAGTAACCAGCAGGTAGCCTAGTGGTTAGAGTGTTGGGTCAGTAACCAGCAGGTAGCCTAGTGGTTAGAGTGTTGGGTCAGTAACCAGCAGGTATCCTAGTGGTTAGAGTGTTGGGTCAGTAACCAGCAGGTAGCCTAGTGGTTAGAGTGTTGGGTCAGTAACCAGCAGGTAGTCTAGTGGTTAGAGTGTTGGGTCAGTAACCAGCAGGTAGCCTAGTGGTTAGACTGTTGGGTCAGTAACCAGCAGGTATCCTAGTGGTTAGAGTGTTGGGTCAGTAACCAGCAGGTATCCTAGTGGTTATAGTGTTGGCTCAGTAACCAGCAGGTATCCTAGTGGTTAGAGTGTTGGGTCAGTAACCAGCAGGTATCCTAGTGGTTAGAGTGTTGGGTCAGTAACCAGCAGGTATCCTAGTGGTTAGTGTTGGGTCAGTAACTAGTGGTTAGAGTGTTGGGTCAGTAACCAACCAGTGGTTAGAGTGTTGGGTCAGGTAGCCTAGTGGTTAGAGTGTTGGGTCAGTAACCAGCAGGTAGCCTAGTGGTTAGAGTGTTGGGTCAGTAACCAGCAGGTAGCCTAGTGGTTAGAGCGTTGGGTCAGTAACCAGCAGGTAGCCTAGTGGTTAGAGCGTTGGGTCAGTAACCAGCAGGTAGTCTAGTGGTTAGAGTGTTGGGTCAGTAACCAGCAGGTATCCTAGTGGTTAGATGTTGGGTCAGTAACCAGCAGGTATCCTAGTGGTTAGAGTGTTGGGTCAGTAACCAGCAGGTAGCCTAGTGGTTAGAGTGTTGGGTCAGTAACCAGCAGGTAGCCTAGTGGTTAGAGTGTTGGGTCAGTAACCAGCAGGTAGCCTAGTGGTTAGAGTTGGGTCAGTAACCAGGGTCCTAGTGGTTAGAGTGTTGGGTCAACCAGCAGGTAGCCTAGTGGTTAGAGTGTTGGGTCAGTAACCAGCAGGTAGCCTAGTGGTTAGAGTGTTGGGTCAGTAACCAGCAGGTATCCTAGTGGTTAGAGTGTTGGGTCAGTAACCAGCAGGTATCCTAGTGGTTAGAGTAACCAGCAGGTAGCCTTGGTTAGTCAGTAACCAGCAGGTAGCCTAGTGGTTAGAGTGTTGGGTCAGTAACCAGCAGGTATCCTAGTGGTTAGAGTGTTGGGTCAGTAACCAGCAGGTAGCCTAGTGGTTAGAGCGTTGGGTCAGTAACCAGCAGGTAGCCTAGTGGTTAGAGTGTTGGGTCAGTAACCAGCAGGTAGCCTAGTGGTTAGAGTGTTGGGTCCTAGTGGTTAGAGTGTTGGGTCAGTAACCAGCAGGTATCCTAGTGGTTAGAGTGTTGGGTCAGTAACCAGCAGGTAGCCTAGTGGTTAGAGTGTTGGGTCAGTAACCAGCAGGTATCCTAGTGGTTAGAGTGTTGGGTCAGTAACCAGCAGGTATCCTAGTGGTTAGAGTGTTGGGTCAGTAACCAGCAGGTAGTCCTAGTGGTTAGAGTGTTGGGTCAGTAACCAGTTGTTGGGTCAGTAACCAGCAGGTAGCCTAGTGGTTAGAGTGTTGGGTCAGTAACCAGCAGGTATCCTAGTGGTTAGAGTGTTGGGTCAGTAACCGAAAGGTTGCTAGATAGAATCCCCGAGCTGACAAGGTAAAAATCTGTTATTCTTCCCCTGAACACGGCAGTTAACCTACTGTTCCTAGGCCATCGTTGTAAATACGAAATTATTCTTAACGGAATTACCTAGTTAAATAAAAGTTCAATAAAAAAAACATATATAAATGTAATATTCTAAATCGTCTGATGATAGCGTATAAGTTACACCCCTTGTTTTTCCATTCGGTGTCATATTCCCTTTTTGGGGGTGAAATGTAGATTCGAATCTGGTATCAGGATAAATATGACATTGAGTCACCGATTGTATACTATGTATTTTTTATGAGCTAAGCAATAAGTGGTAAATGCAATTTTCGTATATACTGGCTCTCTGTCCCACCTCGCAGGGCAAACAGAGAACTGACTTGTTCCTGACAAAGATATTATAATATACTCTTGACAGAAGTAGTTCCTGCTTCCGAGCCGGCCTGTCAGAGTAGAGACTGGGCGTGGTTTAAACTCACCCAGCCTATCGTTGATTGTTGGCGCACGAGCTGGTCCCAGCCTCCTTGGCGCTTCAGCGGTCAGTCGTTGTAGTTGTGTAGAATATCTATACGCTCACACACTCAATACAGTTATCTCACACCTGGCTCCTGTTATCTAACAAACAACACTGCAGCTGTTCTCCTATGGGGACAGAGGAATAATCCTTTTAGGTTGTAGAAAGCACCTTGTTCTTAGTGTAGGTCTATATTGCAGTGGTGGTTCAGTGGTTTTCTGTAATAAATAAATGGTTCATTGGTGGAGGGGAGTTAAGATGATCTGAAATCATATGAAACACTTTTAGCACTGCCTCTGATCTGGTGGACTCACTAAACACAAATGCTTCTTTGTAAATGATATCTGAGTGTTGGAGTGTGCCCCTGGCTATCAGCAAAAACATTAAAAAAGAATAAAATTGTGCCTTCTGGTGTGTTAATATAAGGAATTTGAAATGGTTTACACTTGTACTTTTACTTTTGATACTAAAGTACATTTGAGATATTCCATTTACTTTTGATACTTCAGTATATTTAAAACCAAGTACTTTTAGACTTTTACTCAAGTAGTATTTCACTGGGTGACTTTCACTTTTACTTGTCATTTTCTATTAAGGTATCTTTACTTTTACTCAAGTATGACTATTGAGTCATTTTCTATTCAGGTATCTTTACTTTTACTCAAGTATGACTATTGAGTCATTTTCTATTAAGGTATCTTTACTTTTACTCAAGTATGACTATTGAGTACTTTTTCCACCACTGAGGCAAGCAGATCAGAGATGTCAAGGTGGCACCCAAGCATATGCCATGTGTGTATATGTGCCACATAGAAATACGTATGGTCATATTCTTTATATTTTATTTCATTTGTTATCTGATGGAGCCATCCCTTGTATCATTTTCTAGGCCTCCCAGGTATTTGCATTTAAAGTAATGTATATGAATACTGCTGCTAGGGGGAGCTGTGACGTCAATGGGGAGCGTTAGTGAGATCGTGAGGTCTTAGAGGTTTCTTCTTCAATCTTGGAGAATGCCTACTACTGAAAACTAATAACGTTTCTCCGTCTCATCGTTTTACCCTGTTAATCAAGTTACGTAATGTGCAAAAGTGCAATATGACTCTCAGCACATTGAGGTAACATGGTTAACTACATAGTCCATGAGTTTGGTCACGTTTGAAGGCAATTGAAGGGAGTTTTAACAGAGTGATAAACTGGTTGGTATTTTCCCCATTGTAAGTAATGGAGGCTGGCTAGGTTGCTAATGGTTTACATGTAAGAGAAGGGAACAAGATGGAGTCTGAACTTTCTGTACTGTTTTTCAATAACGTTTAGATCCTATTTGTTTTATTTTCTATCAACAAAGACTCAGATTAGTTCAGGTAATATATGTGATGTCACGATAAAATGTGTGTGTTGCTATTTCTACAAAAATAGCATTTAACTGTTCGCTAGCTTGATGCTAACCATATTTAGCTTGGCTAAGCGCTAGCTAGCTCTAGGCTAGTTTATCTCAGTCTGATAGCTTACATGTTAGTAGTTTATAATATAATGGTTGTAGCACCGTTTAGCACAGGCCTCCTGTCATTTCTAGCTTTTTCCAAATTGACACTGATAGTACAGTGAGTTATATATAATGTGAATGTGTAGATGTGTGGTGATAGTATTTTAACCTCAGACCTTTTATTTTTTTGATACTGGAATATGAAATGTGGAGATGTAATGCAACAATAGAGTTGTAATGGATACTTGGTTTTGATAACCAAACAGATTAACAAAAGAGAACAGTATTTTAATACATCTTGGAGAATTCCTACTACTGAACACTAGTAACGTTTCTCCGTCTCATCATTTTACCCTGTTAATTCAGGTTTATTATCTGCTGACCACATCCCAGTCCGAGGTGTGTAACATATGTCAACAGGTGTCAAGGACTTGAAAGTTACATAACTTGTGTCAACTGTTAGGACAAGAGATAACAGCTAAATGAAATCCAGATCCTCAAACCTCACTTAGATGACTGCATTGATAGAATTGGCTCTGCTGCTTACGTTAGTAAGTTAGATTTGCTAAAAGGTTAATGGCAGGTGCCTCTGAACTCTCGAGCTTCTGACATCTTTGGAATGTGTAATGCACCTGCTACTTTTCAGCGCCTAGTTAACATTGTGTTCGTGGATGTGCCAAATTGTACTGCCTACCTTGACAATGTGATGATTAATTCGTCAACTTGGTCTTATCATCTCGCCACCTTGAAAAGTGTGTTTCAGTGGTTGTAGAATGCTTCTTTAACCCTCAATTTGGCCAAGTGTGAGTTTGGGAAGGCTACTGTGGCTTACTTGGGGACGCAGGTTGGACGAGGTCATGTGTGAGTTTGGGAAGGCTACTGTGGCTTACTTGGGGACGCAGGTGGGACGAGGTCAAGTGTGAATTTGGGAAGGCTACTGTGGCTTACTTGGGGACGCAGGTGGGACGAAGGTGAGTTTGGGAAGGCTACTGTGGCTTACTTGGGGACGCAGGTGGGACGAGGTCAAGTGTGCCAAATAACTGGCAAAGTGGAAGCAATTGTTGCTTTTCCTGCTCTCACGACTTGTCCCCAGTTGTGCAGATTCCTGGGGATGGGAGGGTACTATCGTACGTTCTGTAAGAATTTTTAGATGGTAGTAGCTCCCCTGACATCGCTGCTTTAGCCCAAAGTACCATTTAAGTGGTCCAAGGAATGTAACTATGCTTTTGTGTCACGTTCTGACCTTTGTTTCCTTTCTTTTGTCTTTATTTATTTATGGTCAGGGCGTGAGTTGTGGTGGGCAGTCTGTGTTTTTCTATGTGTGTTTTTCTCTGCCAGAGCCGTCAGCAAGTCCTGAGCTGCCCCTCAGTCTGGAGCTGCTCCTCAGTCCGGAGCTGCCCCTCAGTCCGGAGCTGCCCCTCAGTCCAGTGGGGCTGCCAGTCCTAGGTCGGTGGCGAGGGTCGCCGCTTTAAAGAGGCCACAGAGGCGGGCGAAGAGGCGCACCAGAACTTTGGTGAAGTGGGGTCCACGTCACGCGCCAGAACCGCCACCGCAGACAGACGCCCACCCAGACCCTCCCCTATAGGTTCAGGTTTTGCGGCCGGAGTCTGCACCTTTGGGGGGGGTACTGTCACGTTCTGACCTTTATTTAGTATGGTCAGGGCGTGAGTTGGGGTGGGCAGTCTGTGTGTTTTTCTATGTTTTTCTATTTCTATGTTTGGCCTGATATGGTTCTCAATCAGAGGCAGCTGTTTATCGTTGTCCCTGATTGAGAACCATATTTAGGTAGCCTGGGTTTCACTGTTGTTTTGTGGGTGTTTGATTCCTGTGTCAGTCTTTGTGCCACACGGGACTGTTTCTTTAATATTCACTTTGTTATTTTATATTGTGTCATGTTCAGTTTATTCTATTAAAACATGGACACTTACCACACTGCGTTTTGGCCCGATCCTTCTAACACCTCTGACGAAGAGGAGGAAATCTGACGTTACATTTTGAGTCCAAAGCACTACTTGTTAGTGCCCCAGTGCTTGCCGCCCCCAACTTTGACAAACCATTTAAGTTGGACGTATACGCTAGTATAGTATAATTTGGTAACGGAATTATGAGTTTTAATCACTTAATAATTCACAAACAAAATATACATCAGAAAAATCACTAGAACTAATTGTTACCTTACTTGTTACTTCTGTGAACTTTCATTATCCCCCCTCCTCACAAAGACAAATGTGAAAATACCTTAAAGTTCTGAGGGTTTTTGGTAACGGAATTACAAATCAAATCAAATCTAATTTTATTTGTCACATACACATGGTTAGCAGATGTTAATGCGAGTGTAGCGAAATGCTTGTGCTTCTAGTTCCGACAATGCAGTAATAACCAACAAGTAATCTAACTAACAATTCCAAAACTACTGTCTTATACACAGTGTAAGGGGATAAAGAATATGTACATAAAGATATATGAATGAGTGATGGTACAGAGCAGCATAGGCAAGATACAGTAGATGGTATCGAGTACAGTATATACATATGAGATGAGTATGTAAACAAAGTGGCATAGTTAAAGTGGCTAGTGATACATGTATTACATAAGGATGCAGTCGATGATATAGAGTACAGTATATACGTATGCATATGAGATGAATAATGTAGGGTATGTAACATTATATTAGGTAGCATTGTTTAAAGTGGCTAGTGATATATTTACATCATTTCCCATCAATTCCCATTATTAAAGTGGCTGGAGTTGAGTCAGTGTCAGTGTGTTGGCAGCAGCCACTCAATGTTAGTGGTGGCTGTTTAACAGTCTGATGGCCTTGAGATAGAAGCTGTTTTTCAGTCTCTCGGTCCCAGCTTTGATGCACCTGTACTGACCTCGCCTTCTGGATGATAGCGGGGTGAACAGGCAGTGGCTCGGGTGGTTGATGTCCTTGATGAGCTTTATGGCCTTCCTGTAACATCGGGTGGTGTAGGTGTCCTGGAGGGCAGGTAGTTTGCCCCCGGTGATGCGTTGTGCAGACCTCACTACCCTCTGGAGAGCCTTACGGTTGTGGGTGGAGCAGTTGCCGTACCAGGCGGTGATACAGCCCACCAGGATGCTCTCGATTGTGCATCTGTAGAAGTTTGTGAGTGCTTTTGGTGACAAGCCGAATTTCTTCAGCCTCCTGAGGTTGAAGAGGCGCTGCTGCGCCTTCTTCACGATGCTGTCTGTGTGAGTGGACCAATTCAGTTTGTCTGTGATGTGTATGCCGAGGAACTTAAAACTTGCTACCCTCTCCACTACTGTTCCATCGATGTGGATAGGGGGTGTTCCTCTGCTGTTTCCTGAAGTCCACAATCATCTCCTTAGTTTGGTTGACGTTGAGTGTGAGGTTATTTTCCTGACACCACACTCCGAGGGCCCTCACCTCCTCCCTGTAGGCCGTCTCGTCGTTGTTGGTAATCAAGCCTACCACTGTTGTGTCGTCCGCAAACTTGATGATTGAGTTGGAGGCGTGCGTGGCCACGCAGTCGTGGGTGAACAGGGAGTACAGGAGAGGGCTCAGAATGCACCCTTGTGGGGCCCCAGTGTTGAGGATCAGCGGGGTGGAGATGTTGTTGCCTACCCTCACCACCTGGGGTGTCCCGTCAGGAAGTCCAGTACCCAGTTGCACAGGGGCGGGGTCGAGACCCAGGGTCTCGAGCTTGATGACGAGCTTGGAGGTTACTATGGTGCTGAATGCCGAGCTGTAGTCGATGAACAGCATTCTCACATAGGTATAGTAGTCTATACTTCCGGCGCCGACAGAGATGACCGCCTTGCTTCGCGTTCCTAGGAAACTATGCAGTTTTTTGTTTTTTTACGTGTTATTTCTTACATTAGTACCCCAGGTCATCTTAGGTTTCATTACATACAGTCGAGAAGAACTACTGAATATAAGATCAGCGTCAACTCACCATCAGTACGACCAAGAATATGTTTTCCGCGACGCGGATCCTGTGTTCTGCCTTACAAACAGGACAACGGAATGGATCGCATGCAGCGACCCAAGGAAACGACTCCGAAAAAGAGGGAAACGTAGCGGTCTTCTGGTCAGACTCAGGACAAGGGCACATCACGCACCACTCCCCAGCATTCTTCTTGCCAATGTCCAGTCTCTTGACAACAAGGTTGATGAAATCCGAGCAAGGGTAGCATTCCAGAGGGACATCAGAGACTGCAACGTTCTCTGCTTCACGGAAACATGGCTTACTGGGAAGACGCTATCCGATGCGGTGCAGCCAATGGGTTTCTCCACGCATCGCACCGACAGAAACAAACATCTTTCTGGTAAGAAGAGTGGCGGGGGCGTATGCCTCATGACTAACGAGACATGGTGTGATGAAGGAAACATACAGGAACTCAAATCCTTCTGTTCACCTGATTTAGAATTCCTCACAATCAAATGTAGACCGCATTATCTTCCAAGAGAATTCTCTTCGATTATAATCACAGCCGTATATATCCCCCCCCCCCAAGCAGACACGTCGATGGCTCTGAACAAACTTTATTTAACTCTTTGCAAACTGGAAACCATTTATCCGGAGGCTGCATTCATTGTAGCTGGGGATTTTAACAAAGCTAATCTGAAAACAAGACTCCCTAAATTTTATCAGCATATCGATTGCGCAACCAGGGGTGGTAAAACCCTGGATCACTGTTACTCTAACTTCCGCGACGCATATAAGGCCCTGCCCCACCCCCCTTTCGGAAAAGCTGACCACGACTCCATTTTGTTGATCCCTGCCTACAGACAGAAACTAAAACAAGAGGCTCCCACGCTGAGGTCTGTCCAACGCTGGACCGACCAAGCTGACTCCACACTCCAAGACTGCTTCCATCACGTGGACTGGGATATGTTTCGTATTGCGTCAGTTAACAATATTGACGAATACGCTGATTCGGTGTGCGAGTTCATTAGAACGTGCGTTGAAGATGTCGTTCCCATAGCAACGATTAAAACATTCCCTAACCAGAAACCGTGGATTGATGGCAGCATTCGCGTGAAACTGAAAGCGCGAACCACTACTTTTAATCAGGGCAAGGTGACTGGTAACATGACCGAATACAAACAGTGCAGCTATTCCTCCGCAAGGCTATCAAACAAGCTAAGCGTCAGTACAGAGACAAAGTAGAATCTCAATTCAACGGCTCAGACACAAGAGGCATGTGGCAGGGTCTACAGTCAATCACTGATTACAAGAAGAAATCCAGCCCAGTCACGGACCAGGATGTCTTGCTCCCAGGCAGACTAAATAACTTTTTTGCCCGCTTTGAGGACAATACAGTGCCACTGACACGGCCTGCAACGAAAACATGCGGTCTCTCCTTCACTGCAGCCGAGGTGAGTAAGACATTTAAACGTGTTAACCCTCGCAAGGTTGCAGGCCCAGACGGCATCCCCAGCCGCGCCCTCAGAGCATGCGCAGACCAGCTGGCCGGTGTGTTTACGGACATATTCAATCAATCCCTATACCAGTCTGCTGTTCCCACATGCTTCAAGAGGGCCACCATTGTTCCTGTTCCCAAGAAAGCTAAGGTAACTGAGCTAAACGACTACCGCCCCGTAGCACTCACTTCCGTCATCATGAAGTGCTTTGAGAGACTAGTCAAGGACCATATCACCTCCACCCTACCTGACACCCTAGACCCACTCCAATTTGCTTACCGCCCAAATAGGTCCACAGACGATGCAATCTCAACCACACTGCACACTGCCCTAACCCACCTGGACAAGAGGAATACCTATGTGAGAATGCTGTTCATCGACTACAGCTCGGCATTCAACACCATAGTACCCTCCAAGCTCGTCATCAAGCTCGAGACCCTGGGTCTCGACCCCGCCCTGTGCAACTGGGTACTGGACTTCCTGACGGGCCGACCCCAGGTGGTGAGGGTAGGCAACAACATCTCCTCCCGCTGATCCTCAACACGGGGGCCCCACAAGGGTGCGTTCTGAGCCCTCTCCTGTACTCCCTGTTCACCCACGACTGCGTGGCCACGCACGCCTCCAACTCAATCATCAAGTTTGCGGACGACACAACAGTGGTAGGCTTGATTACCAACAACGACGAGACGGCCTACAGGGAGGAGGTGAGGGCCCTCGGAGTGTGGTGTCAGGAAAATAACCTCACACTCAACGTCAACAAAACTAAGGAGATGATTGTGGACTTCAGGAAACAGCAGAGGGAACACCCCCCTATCCACATCGATGGAACAGTAGTGGAGAAGGTAGCAAGTTTTAAGTTCCTCGGCATACACATCACAGACAAACTGAATTGGTCCACTCACACTGACAGCGTCGTGAAGAAGGCGCAGCAGCGCCTCTTCAACCTCAGGAGGCTGAAGAAATTCGGCTTGTCACCAAAAGCACTCACAAACTTCTACAGATGCACAATCGAGAGCATCCTGGCGGGCTGTATCACCGCCTGGTACGGCAACTGCTCCGCCCTCATCCGTAAGGCTCTCCAGAGGGTAGTGAGGTCTGCACAACGCATCACCGGGGCAAACTACCTGCCCTCCAGGACACCTACACCACCCGATGTTACAGGAAGGCCATAAAGATCATCAAGGACATCAACCACCCGAACCACTGCCTGTTCACCCCGCTATCATCCAGAAGGCGAGGTCAGTACAGGTGCATCAAAGCTGGGACCGAGAGACTGAAAACAGCTTCTATCTCAAGGCCATCAGACTGTTAAACAGCCACCACTAACATTGAGTGGCTGTTGCCAACACACTGTCATTGACACTGACCCAACTCCAGCCACTTTAATAATGGGAATTGATGGGAAATGATGTAAATATATCACTAGCCACTTTAAACAATGCTACCTTATATAATGTTACTTACCCTACATTATTCATCTCATATGCATACGTATATCCTGTACTCTACATCATCGACTGCATCCTTATGTAATACATGTATCACTAGCCACTTTAACTATGCCACTTTGTTTACTTTGTCTACATACTCATCTCATATGTATATACTGTACTCGATACCATCTACTGTATGCTGCTCTGTACCATCACTCATTCATATATCCTTATGTACATATTCTTTATCCCCTTACACTCTGTATAAGACAGTAGTTTTGGAATTGTTAGTTAGATTACTTGTTGGTTATCACTGCATTGTCGGAACTAGAAGCACAAGCATTTCGCTACACTCGCATTAACATCTGCTAACCATGTGTATGTGACAAATAAAATTTGATTTGATTTGATTTGATTTGGTATTCCTCTTGTCCAGATGGGTTAGGGCAGTGTGCAGTGTGGTTGAGATTGCATCGTCTGTGGACCTATTTGGGCGGTAAGCAAATTGGAGTGGGTCTAGGGTGTCAGTAGGGTGGAGGTGATATGGTCCTTGACTAGTCTCTCAAAGTACTTCATGATGACGGAAGTGAGTGCTACGGGGCGGTAGTCGTTTAGCTCAGTTACCTTAGCTTTCTTGGGAACAGGAACAATGGTGGCCCTCTTGAAGCATGTGGGAACAGCAGACTGGTATAGGGATTGATTGAATATGTCCGTAAACACACCGGCCAGCTGGTCTGCGCATGCTCTGAGGGCGCGGCTGGGGATGCCATCTGGGCCTGCAGCCTTGCGAGGGTTAACACGTTTAAATGTCTTACTCACCTCGGCTGCAGTGAAGGAGAGTCTGCATGTTTTCGTTGCAGGCCGTGTCAGTGGCACTGTATTGTCCTCAAAGCGGGCAAAAAGTTATTTAGTCTGCCTGGGAGCAAGACATCCTGGTCCGTGACTGGGCTGGATTTCTTCTTGTAATCCGTGATTGACTGTAGACCCTGCCACATGCCTCTTGTGTCTGAGCCGTTGAATTGAGATTCTACTTTGTCTCTGTACTGACGCTTAGCTTGTTTGATAGCCTTGCGGAGGGAATAGCTGCACTATTTGTATTCGGTCATGTTACCAGTCACCTTGCCCTGATTAAAAGCAGTGGTTCGCGCTTTCAGTTTCACGCGAATGCTGCCATCAATCCACGGTTTCTGGTTAGGGAATGTTTTAATCGTTGCTATGGGAACGACATCTTCAACGCACGTTCTAATGAACTCGCACACCGAATCAGCGTATTCGTCAATATTGTTAACTGACGCAATACGAAACATATCCCAGTCCACGTGATGGAAGCAGTCTTGGAGTGTGGAGTCAGCTTGGTCGGTCCAGCGTTGGACAGACCTCAGCGTGGGAGCCTCTTGTTTTAGTTTCTGTCTGTAGGCAGGGATCAACAAAATGGAGTCGTGGTCAGCTTTTCCGAAAGGAGGGCGGGCAGGGCCTTATATGCGTCGCGGAAGTTAGAGTAACAATGATCCAAGGTTTTTCCACCCCTGGTTGCGCAATCGATTAGCTGATAAAATTTAGGGAGTCATGTTTTCAGATTAGCCTTGTTAAAATCCCCAGCTACAATGAATGCAGCCTCCGGATAAATGGATTCCAGTTTGCAAAGAGTCAAATAAAGTTTGTTCAGAGCCATCGATGTGTCTGCTTGGGAGGGGGGGGTATATACGGCTGTGATTATAATCGAAGAGAATTCTCTTGGTAGATAATGTGGTCGACATTTGATTGTGAGGAATTCTAAATCAGGTGAACAGAAGGATTTGAGTTCCTGTATGTTTCTTTCATCACACCATGTCTCGTTAGCCATAAGGCATACGCCCCCGCCCCTCTTCTTACCAGAAAGATGTTTGTTTCTGTCGGCGCGATGCGTGGAGAAACCCGCTGGCTGCACCACCTCCGATAGCGTCTCTCCAGTGAGCCATGTTTCCGTGAAGCAAAGAACGTTACAGTCTCTGATGTCCCTCTGGAATGCTACCCTTGCTCGGATTTCATCAACCTTGTTGTCAAGAGACTGGACATTGGCGAGAAGAATGCTAGGGAGTGGTGCACGGTGTGCCCGTCTCCGGAGTCTGACCAGAAGACCGCCTCGTTTCCCTCTTTTTCGGAGTCGTTTTTTTTGGGTCGCTGTATGGGATCCATTCCATTGTCCAGTTTGAAAGGCAGAACACAGGATCCGCGTCGCGAAAAACATATTCTTGGTCGTACTGATGGTGAGTTGACGCTGATCTGATATTCAGTAGTTCTTCTCGACTGTATGTAATGAAACCTAAGATGACCTGGGGTACTAATGTAAGAAATAACACGTAAAAAAACAAAAAACTGCATAGGAACGCGAAGCGAGTCGGCCATCTCTGTCGGCGCCGGAAGGCCATATTACCAAAACGATTTCTCCAAACCCAAATGTAAGTGTTGATAATAGTAGTCAGGGGTCTTTATGTCAACATGATTCTGCTTTTATGTAGTTCTGATATTGGATCTCTTCAGACTTTTTCTGCTAATCTTTTCTAAGATCCCTTGTCCATCTGTTTACCCAGAAATCAAAGCCTTCACTGGTTGAAAAATGTATCTAGAATTACATTTACCAAAAATATACACTCTTAGATTTCATTTGACACCCAATTACACATGCTCTTATGAACATTATAATTGGTGCTCAAATCAAAATCTAATTTTATTGGTCACAACACATGGTTAGTAGATGTTATTGGTCACAACACATGGTTAACAGATGTTATTGGTCACAACACATGGTTAGTAGATGTTATTGCGAGTCTAGCGAAATGCTTGCACTTCTAGTTCCGACAGTGCAGTATTATCTAACAAGTAATATCTAACAATTTCACAAATACCTAATAGACAATCCTTTCACATGGAAATGCCCTACTGTACCTCTAGAGATACTATCCATCCCCAACTAGTAATAAAGTGGTCGGGCTGGTTGCTACTGGCCTCTCCAGCTTCAGGCTGAATCCCACCCATGATGAGAGGAGGTTTACTGGACACACAGGGAGAAACTACAGTCTGAATCACACCCATGATGAGAGGAGGTTTACTGGACACACAGGGAGAAACTACAGTCTGAATCACACCCATGATGAGAGGAGGTTTACTGGACACACAGGGAGAAACTACACTCTGAATCACACCCATGATGAGAGGAGGTTTACTGGATACACAGGGAGAAACTACAGTCTGAATCACACCCATGATGAGAGGAGGTTTACTGGACACACAGGGAGAAACTACAGTCTGAATCACACCCATGATGAGAGGAGGTTTACTGGACACACAGGGAGAAACTACAGTCTGAATCACACCCATGATGAGAGGAGGTTTACTGGACACACAGGGAGAAACTACAGTCTGAATCACACCCATGATGAGAGGAGGTTTACTGGACACACAGGGAGAAACTACAGTCTGAATCACACCCATGATGAAACTACCTTTAAGGCATAAGGGTTTGGTTAATCTTAGGGTTAAGGTTAGGGTGAATGTTAGGGTCAAGGTTAGGGTTAATGTTAGGGTTAATGTTAGGGTTAAGGTTAGGGTTAATGTTAGGGTTAATGTTAGGGTTAAGGTTAGGGTCCGTTTTAGGTTTTGGTCACACAGGCTGTCAATGGGATGTTGGTCAGAAAAGTCCATTTAGTCTTTCCCTTCTCAAACCTGTCCTCCCCCTAACCAGCTCATATCATGTATTCCACCACCAGCACACCTGATTCACTAATCAGAGGTTTGGATGATTAGTTGACCAGTGGAACAAAGTGGACTGGATCTAGGTGAACTATGTGGAGAGTCTTCCAGGGACAGTACAGTACAGACTGAGAAGCTAACAACAGTGTAGTTTACTCAACTCATTCAAACTATCATGAATATTGTTTAGAGAGAAGATCTGCACAAGGGCATAACGTTTAAGATATAGCAAGAAAGGACAATATGCAAGGTAGCCAAAGTGGAATCAAAAGTCATAGGCCTAATCATCAATCAAATATGAAATATAAAACCAAAATATAATCTACATATAAAGACAACATGTCATCTACATGTGTTATAGAATAGCTCCCTTCTCACATCCCAGGTCATGTTTGGACTGGAACGGGACAACTCAACGGGCTATGCGCATCTCCCCAATAGCCTACAGACAACTTTCCTGAGTGCAATGTCATTAATGTGACCGATATGTACAGTATAATAAGCAGAGTGAAGAAGGAAAAGATCCCACCTCTGACGCACAGCAGAGACATCGCTGCTGAGATTTCCTCTGGAGCAAGAGTCCCTCAAGAATGACGCGATGCGCCGCTGCCATTTACTTGGATGAGAAGTTGGACGAACGCTCCTCCAGCTCACGATACGAAATGGTGGAGAACTACAGTGTGGTGATGTGTCGTTCACGAACGAACGTCGGGAACCGAATTGCATCGCCGAAAGAGCCATTCATCTGGCTCTATGATTTGCAAACTGCTACAACTGCTTGTTGAGCTCAGAACAACGTTTTTCTGTAGATAAATTACAACATCATTATCTAAAGGGGGTGAATCCTCACTGCAGAAATAATAAATAGTGGGGAGAGTGGGCCAATCTGGTCCACCAGGATTTCTTTAATTGAACTTTAGGCCCATACAAAGACAAATCACACAACATAGTCTACCAAATAACCTTAGGCAAAAATACACGAAATAAAAGTCAAGTGAAAATAGTTCTGACTTAATTGAAGCCTACCATTTGTTATTTACATTTAATATTAGCATTTTTTTCATTGTTCTAGATTGATTTTAAGCATTTTGAAGGAAGATCCGTTTATGAGTCAAATGAACCCGCTCTTTTACTTGAACGGAGCCAAATGTGCCGGTTCACCGAAAAGACTCAGAAAGCCCATCACTACGACAGCGGAGAGATGAGATCCAAAGAGAGCACCACAATCAACAGACACACTCAACAGGTAGGCGGTATGGGCGTTGGGATTTGACTGTCACAGGGACAAACTAATAAGAGGTTATACTTCATTGGAATAGGCGGTTCTTGAGTTAACTGTGGTCAATTGAAAACGGATCAACTGGATTCTTGTACCCGGGAACAGGTGTAGTCCAGCAGTTGGTGATGGTGACATACTGAACAGTTTGACCTGGACAGGTGCACCAGAGTTGTGATTGTATGTTTGTTTGTACAGTTATGGCTGTAATGTTATTATTTTGTGTTCTCACTAAACACCCACATTTGTATTTTGTGTGGGAAATGATTGTAGGCTATGGTTGCTGTTTGTATTTCATTGAACTTTAGGCCCATGCAAAGACAAATCACACAACATAGAATTCCAAATAACCTTAGGCAAAAATACACGAAATAAAAGTCAAGTGAAAATAGTTATAAATGTCTTTATCAATTATGAGTAGCTAAACATTATCGACTTTTGGACACTGATGCGCAGGAGAACCCCTAGCTGTCAATCAAGCAGGCGCGGTGAACGGATTATGACGCTCAAGCGTTCCAAATGACGCAACAATACAGCTCCAGACCAGAGAAAGTTCATGCCGAAGATATTCTTCAGTTCAACACTAAAACTGCGCTTTGACACGTGTGATTTGAGGTGAGTCAGTCAAATATTTACATTAACCATCCGCTATTCTTAGCCTATAATTCTGTCATTTAACGTTAAAGTATTTGAAAATACATTAACATTATATACCTAGCCTTATAAAATACAATTATTTATTATAGCTTTGTTATTTCTGTTGCTATCAATCACTCCATCTGTATCTACTCTTCTGTCTGTCTGTCGGACCATCTGAATTGTCTGTGTACTGTCTAGCCAGCATATGCCAGAAAGGTTCTTTCCCATATTCAAAGTCTCATAGAAGGAGTGCTGATCAATAATCAGTTTGGTCTTTTAAATCAAACTGAATACGTTTTGATGGACAGGAGGTGACCTGATCCTAGATCAGCAGTCCTACCCTGAAACACTTTGTGAACACAATCCAGGTGTACTGTGATTATGAAGTTGTGATGAGGTATTATTATATTAGTTGTGCTGATGCATGATGGGTTGTAGGCTAGAGCTTGAGGACTCAACTCTGAAGACTGTTTCTGAATTCACTGACCTGGTGAGTAAATGTTGTGTACAATGGCACCATCTAGTGACAGAAACATAGAAACACACATTGTTGCTGAATGAAGGTATCTCTTTATTTTCCAGAAATAAAACTTGTAGACCTTTCCTGCAGTCTCTGAGGAGATGGACACCTCTTCTTCTTCTGGACGATCTCCGTCTCCTACTGGGACTGTCTTCTTACCCCCTCCTATCATATGGAACAGTCTGTAAGTCATTCATCACATAACCTAGCTCTGGTCCAGGGCATTATGTGTCCTACCTGTCTTCTTACCCCCTCTATCATATGGAACAGTCTGTAAGTCATTCATCACATAACCTAGCTCTGGTCAGGGCATTATGTGCAGGGACTGTCTTCTTACCCCTCCTATCATATGGAACAGTGAAGTCATTCATCACATAACCTAGCTCTGGTCCAGGGCATTATGTGCAGCTTGCTGAAGGAAGGCTCAGTGTCTGCAAGCTGTACGTAACGCCCTGGACCAGAGTGACACATGACCCACCTCTGGCCATCATGGACAGTCAACTCATCACATTCACCTACTGTAAGTCACAGTTGTGTGATTTGTGTTATTAAAGACAGTTAAATTGAGCAGATGTTTAATTATTATTTTAATATTGTAGTAAATTGTCTGAGTTCACTTCCTAAATAATGTGTTGACATTCCTTTGCTCCCAGCTACAAGCAGGCAGAGATGGAGGTTCACTTCCTGAGAGAAGAGAAGAAGACCTGTACAGAGAAGGAAGCCCACATGCTTGAGTTGAGGGGGAAGGATCGAACGATCCGAAATCAGAAGAAGGAGATGGACAGACTTCAAGTGTGCCTCTGGGAGGAGGAAAAGAAGAACAGGAATGGTGGATCAGAGAAGGACAAGATCATTGAACAATTACAGTCTGAGACAGACAATCTCCGAGCCCTTTTAAAAGATGAAAGGAGGAGAAGAAGAGTAGAAAGGGGTATAATGACAGAGTGGAAGGCTGAGATCCTGAGACTGAGGGAGGCAGAGAGCCAGAGGGAAGCAGAGAGCCAGAGGGAGGCAGAGAGCCACAGGGAGGCAGAGTGCCAGAGAGATGCAGAGAGAGAGAGAGAAGCAGAGAGACAGAGAGAAGCAGAGAGCCAGAGAGATGCAGAGAGACAGAGAGAAGCAGAGAGACAGAGAGCAGCAGAGAGACAGAGGGAGGCAGAGAGACAGAGGGAAGCAGAGAGACAGAGGGAGGCAGAGAGACAGAGGGAGGCAGAGAGACAGAGGGAGGCAGAGAGAGCCACAGAAGCAATGGAGCACCAGAGAAAAATGCAGGAGATCCACAGACTCAAACAACTGCTGGATCTACTGATGGTGGACCTACAACTGGCCCACGTAAGTCATGTCATTGTTATTATTAAAAGGCAGTGTATATTCACCCAGCTGAAAATGAATAGTGGCAGACAGCGGTACGCTAACCCAATGTTAACTCTTATTCCTTACCTTAACCCTTACCTTAACCTCACTGAAACTATACCTAACCTTTACCTTAACCCAACCCTAGGTCCTGAACCTAACCTTCATTTATCTCAACCCCTATGCCTTTCTTCTGCCGGTTGAATATCCACTTCCTTATTAACGTCATTACTGTTGTTGTTGTTGATAACTGTATCTGTGCAGGTTGTAAATAGTTGCATTAGTGAAGCATCATTTGTAGGAGTCATTTCTACAAGCATAAACATCAGAGGCAACATTGTTGTAACATCACACAAATTGTAACAGGAATTTCTCAAACCCCTAACTGAATGGGCAAGAAGGTTGTGTGTTTGTATTTGTACACATTTTGGACACAATTGATTCCATAAAATGTCTCGTAATTTTTTCAAACCATGATAATACATTAATTGACAATGATTTGTCCGGATGAATTGATCAAAATGACCCTGCTATTGATGTTGTCCAGTGTTTGATTCAATTACCCAGTTCTAGGTTGTATTTCTGTGTATCGTTCTCTGCAAATCCTTTGAAAGTATGTCTTGGTCATAGATTATCACTAATTTTACCTTTTAAAATGAAGCAAGAGATTGAGAGATTGAGGCTATGGCAGAAAGTCATGGAGGATCAGCGACCAAGACTGGCCTGGAACCACAAACCTATTGAGACAGGAAGAGAGAGGGAAAGAGAGAGAGAAAGGGAGATGGAAAGGGTGAGAAAAGCAGAATTGGAAAGACAAGAAATGAAGAAGAAAGTGGAACAGGCAGAAGAAACGATAAAAGTGTTAGAACGAGAGATTGAGAGATTGAAAGAGATTGAGAAGGAAATCATATTTGAAAGAGAAAGAGACGTGCGTATTGGAGAGAATGAGAAAGTCAAACTGGTTAACGAAAAGGTAAAAGAGTTAGAGAGAGAGTTGAGAGACTGAAAGAAGATATGACAACAAAAGAGATTCAATACAAAATCAAATTTGAAAGAGCGAAAGAAGCGTTTAGAAGACAGAATGAGAGAGTGAAACAGGTTAACCAAAATGTACTAGTGTTAGACAGAGAGGTTGTGAGAATGAAAGAAGAGATTAGATTGAAAGACGAGACTGAACCAGAGAGAACATTTGATAGAGACAGAGAGAGAGAAAATGATTGGAGACGAAGTGAAGAGGAGATGAAAAATAGAGTGGAGAGAGAGATGGAGATGGAGACAGCCCTCATCAATGACAAAAAGATGTCTGAATTGGAGGAAGTCTTCAAGAAAATCAAGGAACAGCGGATAGAATTAGAAAATATGGAAACAGACAAATATAAATGGAAACAGAACCAAATGGACATGGAGGAGAAGATGGAGGGTGAGCACAACAAACAGAAAGAGGTAGAAAGAAAGAGAATGGAGAAAATACCAAAACAGAGACAACAAGAAGATGAGAAGAAGAAGGAGATGGAGAGAGAAGAAGAGGAGAGACGCAAACAGAAGCACATAGAGATGGAAGAGGAAGAAAGAGAGAGGGAGAAAGAGAGACAGAGAGAGATCAAAAGGAAGAGAATGGAGAAGAGACAGAAAATTATGGAAAGAGAAGAAGAGAGACAGAGAGAGATTGAAGAAGAAAGATGCAAACAGAAGCAAATAGAGATGGAAGAGGAAGAAAGAGAGAGGGAGAAAGAGAGACAGAAAAAGATTGAAAGAGAGATTGAAGAAGAAAGATGTAAACACAAACAAATAGAGATGGAAGAGGAAGAAAGAGAGAGGGAGAAAGAGAGACAGAGACAGATTGAAAGAGAGAACAATGAAGAAAGATGTAAACAGAAGCAAATAGAGATGGAAGAGGAAGAAAGAGAGAGGGAGAAAGAGAGACAGAGAGAGATCAAAAGAAAGAGAATGGAGAAGAGACAGAAAATTATGGAAAGAGAAGAAGAGAGACAGAGAGAGATTGAAGAAGAAAGATGTAAACAGAAGCAAATAGAGATGGAAGAGGAAGAAAGAGAAAGGGAGAAAGAGAAACAGAGAGAGATTGAAAGAGAGATTGAAGAAGAAAGATGTAAACAGAAGCAAATAGAGATGGAAGAGGAAGAAAGAGAGAGGGAGAAAGAGAGACAGAGACAGATTGAAAGAGAGAACGATGAAGAAAGATGTAAACACAAGCAAATAGAGATGGAAGAGGAAGAAAGAGAGAGGGAGAAAGAGAGACAGAGAGAGATCAAAAGAAAGAGAAGGGAGAAGAGACAGAAAAATATGGAAAGAGAAGAGACACAGAGAGAGATTGAAAGAGAGATTGAAGAAGAAAGATGTAAACAGAAGCAAATAGAGATGGAAGAGGAAGAAAGAGAAGAAGAGAGACAGAGACAGATGGGTGAGAAAGAGAGAAAGAGAGAGATGGGTGAGAAAGAGAGACGACAACAAGAAGAGGAGAGAAAGAGATCGTTTGAGAGAGATCAAGAAGAAGATATATGGAAACAGAAGCAAATTGACATGGAGAAGGAGGGAAGAGAGAGGAAGAACAAGAGACAGAGAGAGATAGAAGAGATACACAGACGACAACAACAAGAGGAGAGACAGAAACAAAAGGAGAAGGAGAAAGAAAGGGAGAAAGACAATGAGAATCAGAGAGAGATGGAATTAAGAGATCAGCAACAGAAAGAGATGGAGAACGAAAATATGATTATGAGAGAAAGGGAGGAAGCAGGAAGAAGAAAGGAGGGGCAGAAAAATATTTTGGGGGATATTGAGGGACAGAATGAACTGGAGATAGAACAGGAGAGAGAGATGGAAGAAAAGCAGGAAGTGATTAAGAAAGCAGAGGAAGAGTACAGGGAAAGAGAAGAGAGAGGAAAGGAAGTAAGCATGAAGAAACATGTAGTAGTTAATGTTAAAGCAAAAGCACGGGAAGTCTTCAATAGGCGTAAAGAGAGGAGGTTAGAAGTGTTGAAGGGGGAACGAGAACACATAGAAAGAGGACAACAAATCAGGAGGGAGAAGGAGGAAAGACGGCTGGAGATGGAAAGAAAACAGGAGAGGGCAAGACAACAAGAGGAGCAGGATAGAAAACGAGAGATTGAAATTGCTAGACAGAAAGAAATGTTGAGACTTAGAGAGGAGGAGAGGCAGAGAGAGGAAGAGAGAGAGGAGCAGAGAAAGAGAGTCTTTGAAGGCCATTTAGCTTTAATCAGAGAGAGAGAGAAGATTTTAGAGGTAAAGAAAAAAGAGATGGCGGAAGAGGAAAGAAGGGAGATCCTTGAGTACAAGAGGGGTGACTTAGAGGACACTGAAGAGGAGGAGGAGAAGGAAGATGACAAGGAGGACATTCTCCCACCTGATAAAAGTATCCGAAGGAGAGCTGTGGGCTGGGTAAACAAGAAGTGGGAGAAGAGGAACCTCAAAAGATAGAGAGAACCTGTCAGAGAGAAGCTGAGGAGGGCGAAAAGATCGTCCACATAGGTAAGACCTGTTTTCCCTCTGCTTATGACATCATCCTCTGTAGTCTCCTCTACACACATACGTTCCACACCAGTCATCATGTTGCATCATTGTTTCAATATAAAACTACTGTCCAAAATGGTCAAGCTGACCTGGTATCAACTTAAATGTAATGTACACAGGGAATTTAGAATGGAAAACTCAACTGGATCTCAATGACCCTGGTCTAAAGTAGTGCATCATAGCCTTTTGAGGCCCTAAGAAACATTTTGTTCAGGTTTTTGACTACATTTCCTCACAATCTACACTTTGCAACGGGGCGTAGAGAACATATTGCATTTTTTAAGCAAGTTTGCTGCAAATCTACACATTTTCCCATGGGGTGGAGAGAAGAATTAGCTGTTTTGAAATCTATTTCCTTCAACTTTACACATTTTGCCATGACTTATGGCATGTTAAGATAATATCTGAATGAAATTGACTAACAAAATGAATGGGGGCTCACTGTAGTTCAAGGCCCCTGGGTAATTTGACCAGGAAAGGTTTTTGGGGGGTCAGGGGGCCCCTAGTTGCCATGGGGCCCTAAGCAATCGCATATGCCTAGGGCCGGCCCTGGCACTTTTCCAAGAATAGGTGCCATTTGGGACTCGTGTTAAACTTTGGGTCAGGTCAATTCGGGATGGGAATTATTTACATTTATTTACAAATTCCATGCCATGCTCAAATGAGAAGAGTAAAGAATCATTGAGATCCATTTGTGTTTTCTATTCCTAATTCCCTGTGTCCATTACATTTAAGTTGACACCAGATCCACTAAGTTGAATGAGAACTCTACTTCTCCCCTTCCAGTCATCCCTGGACCCATAAGGCTAACCATGACCCGGGCAGAGAGAGAGGGAGAAGAGGAAGGAGCTGCTGAAGACTGAGGAGAGAAGGAAGAAGTTGGAGGATTTCAATAAGCAGTGGAGAGAGCGGTCCCTGCTTAAAAAACACACTCATCAACAACTGAAGGAGGAGAGGGAGAAGATGAAGGAAAAGTACCTGGAGCAGATTAATCTGGAGGCTGATGAGCAAATCCAGAAGTTCAGCACCCAGTACATCACCCGGTGTCCAACCACCCAACACAGCCACGACTACAACCAAGGTTAGGAATTGCCGGGGTGGGCGACAGGTCAACAAGTAAGCCAAGAGCCTGTTGCATCTGGAGATGGCCAGCAGGAGGGGCCAAGGAGGCAACAGGCATGGGCAGAGAACCAGGAGGGGAGTTCAGAGAACCATCAGGGGGGGGCCAGACAGCCAGCAGCTAGAAGCTCCAGAAGAGGCTGAAACATCAGAGCCAATCTCCAAGACAAAGACAAAGAAAAAGCCAAGCATCTGGAAGAAAATTAGGATGAGGTAAAGAATGTTTAAACATCTATTCATGTTTTACACTGTTAATATACATGTCATCACTTTAAAAAGTGACATTATCCAAATGTGAGGGTTTAGTGTACATGCAACACACATGTAAATATATAGATACTTACCTGTCTCTGTGATGTCTTACAGCCTTCCTGATGTGCTGTCTGCCTAGAGCTGGAACTCAATGAAGCCACAGTTCCACTGAGGTTACGTTGGTAATTAAAAGTGTCGCCCAATAATTCCTCCTCCTCTTTAAGTCATCGAGCCACATTTCCTCCTCAAAACATTATAGTCTCCTCAAGCCAGCAAGTATCCTCTTTATCAGGCAACAAACCATCAAAGGTCAGTGACCCTCCTCCCCAGAGCAGAGACTCTCATCTTTATCCTAGTTAAATTAATCTCTGATCACCACCTCTACAGTCCTAGAAAATATCTATATATTACTGGCTCCATCCCCGGGCAGAGCTGCTCAAGTCAGGCCAGTGATGTTTGATGATGTCATTTTGTTATTAAAGTTTTACTCTTTAATAAAAGCATTTAGTAAAAAAGCAATATTTTTGTTACGGTGTGGATTGTTTTGTTATTTATTAGAATTGAAACATCCAGTAGTCATGATAGATGTTAGACTTTCAATGAGACACCTAACATTCCATCAGTTTGATACAATGTGTGACATGTTATATTAGAGAGGAGTCCTCTATACACATCTATTTTAGACCATAGGAGAAATATCAGATTGAAATAGCTTCTCTAAGAGTCTGAGGAGAGAGCAACAGTAGACGCATCGTTAGCTCTCCCACCTCCAGTTCAGTACTCGGGTCATTCCACCAATTGAGTACCTTTTGGGGAGTGTAACTTTTATTTCACCTAATTCTAACATTCTGTCATAAAGAGCACATGTTCAACTTAATATAAAACATGTTTCCCATCTCAAGAGTATTGGGTCAGTAACCAGCAGGTATCCTAGTGTTTAGACTGTTGGGTCAGTAACCAGCAGGTATCCTAGTGGTTAGAGTGTTGGGTCAGTAACCAGCAGGTATCCTAGTGGTTAGAGTGTTGGGTCAGTAACCAGCAGGTAGCCTAGTGGTTAGAGTGTTGGGTCAGTAACCAGCAGGTATCCTAGTGGTTAGAGTGTTGGGTCAGTAACCAGCAGGTATCTTAGTGGTTAGAGTGTTGGGTCAGTAACCAGCAGGTATCCTAGTGGTTAGAGTGTTGGGTCAGTAACCAGCAGGTATCCTAGTGGTTAGAGTGTTGGGTCAGTTACCAGCAGGTAGCCTAGTGGTTAGAGTGTTGGGTCAGTAACCAGCAGGTATCCTAGTGGTTAGAATGTTGGGTCAGTAACCAGCAGGTAGCCTAGTGGTTAGAGTGTTGGGTCAGTTACCAGCAGGTAGCCTAGTGGTTAGAGTGTTGGGTCAGTAACCAGCAGGTAGCCTAGTGGTTAGAATGTTGGGTCAGTAACCAGCAGGTAGCCTAGTGGTTAGAGTGTTGGGTCAGTAACCAGCAGGTAGCCTAGTGGTTAGAGTGTTGGGTCAGTAACCAGCAGGTATCCTAGTGGTTAGAGTGTTGGGTCAGTAACCGAAAGGTTGCTAGATAGAATCCCCGAGCTGACAAGGTAAAAATCTGTTATTCTTCCCCTGAACATGGCAGTTAACCTACTGTTCCTAGCTAGTTGATGGAAATAAGAATTTGTTGTTAACTGAATTGCCTAGTTAAATAAAAAAACATATATAAATGTAATATTCTAAATCGTCTGATGATAGTGTATAAGTTAAACCCCTTGTTTTTCCATTCGGTGTCATATTGACTTTTTGGAGGTGAAATGTAGCTAAAAATGTGTCATCCTCTGCTCAGTGGGTTAAGGAACCGTCTTAAAACTGCATCGCATACAATTGCCTGTAAATGAAAAATATCAATACCTTCTCAACGACATGACATTGAGATCTCAAACAAATTTGACACTGATAAGAGACCTCTTTTCTCGAATGCAATTAGTTACATTATTTTAAACTTCTATAAAATCTACTAAAAGTAAAACAAATTACTTTACACAAAAATACTTTAAAACATCAATATCTTCCACCCCATTAGACTTTCATGAAAACAACCAACTGTTATTGGTTCAGGGACGTCATCCCTCCAATCAACAAAAATTACTTTTGTATTTTATTACTTTAAGAATTTTCTGTCAATTTAAATTCACGTTACATAAAATAAATCTGAATTAAAACATCAATATCTTCCACCCCACTAGACTTTAATGAATACAACCAACTGTTATTGGTTCAGGGACGTCATGCCTCCAATCAACATCAAGTTGTGTTGTATTTGTTGACTTTGGATACTGTTTTACAAACGTTAATTAAATTTGCATGAATACTACTTTAAAATGTCAATAGATTCCATCCCATGTGACATTTATGAGTTAAACTAACTGTAATTGGTTCAGGGACCTCATCCCTCCAATCAATAGCAATTACTTTTGTATTTCTTGACTTTGGTGATATTCTATCAACTTAAATTGACTTTACATTAAAGATACTTTCTTAAAACATCAATAGCTTCCACCCCATATTACTTTAATGAATACAAACAACTGTCATTGGTTCAGGAAACTCATCCCACTAATAAATATCAATAACTTTTTGTATTTTTTTTTTACTTTTAATTTTTTAAATGAATTTGAATGGACTTTACCTGAAAAATGTTTCCCTAAAACTTCAGTAGCTTCCACTTTTATGAATACAACAAACTGATATTGGTTCACAGACCTCTTCCCTCCAATCCACGGTAATTACGTTTGGACTTTTTTTGAACATTACAAATGAAGTTAAAATGAAAACATTATTGGTGTTGTTGAATTAGGTTTTCACAATAGCAAGCTAGGACTGATGGTTTGGTTATCTAAACTAGCAAGTAAGTTTGTTTGGTTACCAAGGCAACTACTGTAGCTATCTAGTAAACATGCTAGCTACTTCAGTGGATGTTGAACACATTTCTACCGGCAAATGTGTTAAATTATAGCCATGGTATAAAAGGGATAATCAACTCAGGGCTTTATGGTTCTCTGGAAAATAATGCAAGTCTATGGAAGGTCAGTTCCACAGTGTTCATTATTTACCTTAGAACTCATAGTCCCTCGTTGATTATCCCTCACATCACTTTATGAGCTGGATTTGCCTTTCTTTGCAACAGTGGAAGCTGCTGAGGAGACGACGGCTCATAATAATGGTTGGAATGGAGTCCATGGAGTGGTATCAACCACATCAAAGATGTGGTTTCCATGTGTTTGATACCACTCAATTGACTTCATTCCAGACATTATTATGAGTTGTCTTCCCCTCAGCAGCCTCCACTGCTTTGCAATTAGTTTGTTTGTTTTCAGTTGTTAGCATTTAGCTAACAGCGTCTATGTGAATTTGCTATCAGTTTGTGCTAATTTGTTAGCATTCTGGAAATAGAGGGCAATATGTTTTTCTTGTGTTTTTAGCACCCACTCATGTGCTATGCCGGGAATACTGTAAATCCCGGTATGAGAGAAGGATGGTATGACAATATGAAAATCTGGATACCGCCCAACCCTAATCACCACAACTACCACACCTACTTATCCCAACTACCACACCTACTTATCCCAACTCCCACAACTACCACCCCTATGTACCACAACTACCACACCAACCATACCACAACTACAAAACCTACCATCACCAAACCTACCTAACACAACCACCACACATATGTACCACAACTAACACACCTACCTACCAAAACTGCAACAACTACCAAACCTACCTACCACAACTACCACACCTACCATCAACACACCTACAATCCACCAATACCACAACTATCACATCTACTATCATCAAACCTACCACACCTACCAAACCTAGCTACCACACCTACCTACCCAAACTACCACACCTATAATCACCATACCTACCATATCTATCATCACCAAACCTACCACACCTACCAAACCTACCTACCACACCTACCACAACTACCTACCCAAACTACCACAAATATAATCACCATACCTACCATATATAACATCACCAAACCTACCAAACCTACCTACCATCACCACTTCTCTCAACCCTACATCAAAAAAACCTAACACACCTACCATACCTATCTTCACCAAACCATCCATCACCACACCTATCACACCTACCATAACCACAGCTACTTCACGTACCATCACCACACCCACCAAACCTGCCTGCCTGCCTGCCTGCCTGCCTGCCTGCCTGCCTGCCTGCCTGCCTGCCTGCCTGCCTGCCTGCCTGCCTACCTACCTGCCACACCTACCTACCACAACTATCACACCTACCATCACCATACCTACCATTACACCTACCGTCACCACACCCACCATACCTACCATCCATACACCTACCATCACCACACCTATAACACCTACAATCACTACACCTACCATCATACATACCATCACCACACCTATCACACCTACCACCACCACAAACACCATACCATAATTACTTCACCACACCTACCATCAGACCTGCCATCACCACATCTACCATAACCCCACCTACCATACCTACCTTCACAACACCTACCGTCACCACACCTACCATTACTACACATACCATCACCACACCTACCATCATCACATCTACCATAACCACACCTACCATACCTACCTTCACAACACCTACCGTCACCACACCTACCATTACTACACATACCATCACCACACCTACCATCATCACATCTACCATAACCACACCTACCATACCTACCTTCACAACACCTACCATCACCACACCTACCATACCTACCTTCACAACACCTACCGTCACCACACCTACAATCACCACACCTACAATCACCACACCTACCATCACCACACCTACAACCACTTCACTTACCATTACACCTACCATCCCTACCATCCCCACACCTACCATCCCTACCACCACCACCACACCTACCATAATAAATGTGGATAGGTATGCTGCTTCATTCAATGATGACGGTATTGTAGAAGGTAGATACAGGAGTAGCCTATAGTCTACAATAATAACGTCATTGAATGTACTATAGTATCATTTATTGAATTGATCACGTCACTGCAGCTGTTCTACCCCCCCCCCCCCCCCACTGCTCTTCCTCCACCACCAACCTCATCCTCTTCTCCTGTTCAACTCATTTGCCGCCAGACTAGAAAGGACTGTACATACAGTTGAAGTCAGAAGTTTACATACACTTAGGTTGGAGTCATTAAAACTCATTTATCAACCACTCCACAAATGTATTGTTAACAAACTATAGTTTTGGCAAGTCGATTAGGACATCTACTTTGTTCCCCCCAAAAAATGTGGCGACAGATTATTTCACTGATGATTAACTGTATCACAATTCCAGTGGGTCAGAAGTTTACATAAACTAAGTTGAATATGCATTTAAACAGCTTGGAAAATTCCAGAAAATGATGTCATGGCTTTAGAAGCTTCTGATAGGCTAATTGACATCATTTGAGGCAATTGGATGTGTACTGTGAGGTTCTGTGTTACCCACTATAGCCCTTATCATATCATATGTGATGGAATACTATTTGCTGTTGGCTTGTGTGGGTATATGTGTTATGCAACATAGCTGACTTGAGACATTGTTAAGGCCTTTCTCGTGGTGGAAAAATACAGAATAACATGAAGACAGGTACTGTGCAATGAGTTGTGGGGGCACATTCAGAACATAGTGTAAGGAACACTAACACTACTATTGTTAGATAACAGGAGCCAGGTGTGAGATAACTGTATTGAGTGTGTGAGCGCATAGATATTCTACACAACTACAACGACTGACCGCTGAAGCGCCAAGGAGGCTGGGACCAGCTCGTGCGCCAACAATCAATGATAGGCTGGGTGAGTTTAAACAACGCCCAGTCTCTACTCTGACAGGCCGGCTCGGAAGCAGGAACTACTTCTGTCAAGAGTATATTATAATATCTTTGTCAGGAACAAGTCAGTTCTCTGTTTGCCCTGCGAGGTGGGACAGAGAGCCAGTATATACGAAAATTGCATTTACCACTTATTGCTTAGCTCATAAAAAATACATAGTATACAATCGGTGACTCAATGTCATATTTATCCTGATACCAGATTCGAATTGACGCGACCCTAACAGTACCTGTGGATGTATTTCAAGGCCTACCTTAAAACTCAGTGCCTCTTTGCTTGACGTCATGGGAAAATCAAATGAAATCAGCCAAGACCTCAGAAAAAAAATTGTAGACCCCCATAAGTCTGGTTCATCCTTGGGAGCAAGTTTCAAACGCCTGAAGGTACCACATTCATCTGTGCAAACAATAGTACGCAAGTATAAACACCATGGGACCATGCAGCTGCCATTCCGCTCAGGAAGGAGACGTGTTCTGTCTCCTAAAGATGAACGTACATTGGTGCAAAAAGTGCAAATCAATCCCAGAACAACAGCAAAGGACCTTGTGAAGTAGCTGGAGGAAACAGGTACAAAAATATCTTTATCCACAGTAAAACGAGTCCTATATCGACATAACCTGAAAGGCCCTCAGCAAGGAAGAAGCCACTGCTCCAAAACCACCATAGAAAAGCCAGACAACGGTTTGCAAGACCATAGCTTTTGGAGAAATGTCCTCTGGTCTTATAAAACAAAAAGAGAACTATTCTAAAATTCACCCAACTTATTGTGGGAAGCTTGTGGAAGGCAACCCGAAACGTTGGACTCAAGTTAAACAATTTAAAGGTAATGCTACCAAATACTAATTGAGTGTATTTAAACTTATGACCCACTAGGAATGTGATGAAAGAAATAAAAGCTGAAATAAATCATTCTCTGTCCTATTATTCTGACATTTCACATTCTTAAAATAAAGTGGTGATCCTAACTGACCTAAGACAGGGAATCTTTACTTGGATTAAATGTCAGGAATTGTGAAAAAATGTATTTGGCTAAGGTGTATGTAAACTCCCGACATCAACTGTACATACCACTGTGCACATCTCATTGCGAGATGGTCCATCCAGGGCCTCAGCTGGACACCTACAATGTGAGAAATGTAAACAAGATGCTATAATAGTGTGTGTGTGAGATAGTGATGAGGGTGAGAGCATCCAGTATGAAAATAAAGACCCCTTGGGATCTAAAATGAGTGTGGGGGCCCTCTTGTCTCCTTTCTGTCCGTTTGAGGATACTACAGTCACCCCTGGTGGAGGATCTTGGAAAACTGCTAATTAAGAGGTTGATGAAAACCTTCAACGGTGGTGGTGTTATGTTGCATGTTATCTTGAATACCAATCAGCAGTTTGAGGACAGAATGAAATGGTGTAAACTTAACAGGTTGAACTTGTTGAAGACACTCTTCTAAAAAGGGGTTCCAACAGGGTTCTAGGCTTTCACCGAAGGAAAGTCCTTTTTGGTTCCAGGTAGAACCCTCTGTGGAATGGAGCCCAAAAGTGTTCTACCTCGGCACAGAAGGGGTTCTATCTGGAACCAA